>NC_092770.1:51032328-51128113 GCF_047496795.1 Chiloscyllium punctatum
TCAATTTTTGTTTCCTTAGAAACACAGAGAGTCTTTCCCTTCCGTAGTTTCCTGTTTCAATTTCTGTTTGTTCGGTTCTGCCTCAAAAGAAAATACGTCAAATTTTGAAACCACAAAGTTCATAATCACCGAGAAGTAATAAAGTCATGGATTAGTATTATGTCAACAGAAGAATTGAGACAAAGAAGGAAAAACAAATAATTCCCATAATTTTAACCATTTGATTCAACTTGGGAGGAGTGCCAATGAGAGTTCATTGATCATCTTTGAATCAATTTTATGTCAATTTGCCTTCCCCTCCAATGAACATTAATTTACAAATCTAGGCCAGTCCTTTGCCAACTTTTACCTGTCTTCTCCATCCCCCAACACTCTATCCTCTCCCTCCTTAAGCAATACTTTGATCATTTAAATATGACAGTTAATAGATGATAGAAGTTTATAAAATAATGATGTATAGATAGAGTTGATGATAGTTATCTCTTTCCTAACGTGGGGAATTTCAAGACTAGGGGGCATATTTTTAAGGGGATAGGAGAGAAATGTTAAAAAAGACATAAGAGGCAAATCTTTTACATAGTGGCTGGTTCACGTGTGGAATGAACTTCCTGAGGAAGTGACGGATGCAGGTACAATTACAATGTTTAACACATTTGGATGGATAAATGAATAGGAAATGTTTGGAGGGATATGGGCTCGGAGCAGGCAGGGGAGACGAATTTAGTTTGGTATTATATTCAGCATAGACTGGTTGGACTGAAGGGTCTGTTTCTGTGCTGAATGACTCTGTGACTCTGCAGATCACCACTCTGAGTTACATCATTTCCAAACAAATCAGAGTTTCCCCGTTGTCTACCCACCTACCTGTTAAACATGTTTCCTAGCTATTTCTTTCCTTGCTCTCTATGTCTCCCTTCCTAGCCTTCCTACTTCCTAAACCATAATGTATCATCCTCATTTTCTATACCCTCCATGTCCTTCCTTTCTCATTGTTCTATTCCTCTCCCAATTTCATCACTCTCCCTATCTTCAACCTTGTTCTTTAGCTAACTCACTTCCTCCTTGCTTCCCTTTGTCCTTTCTCAGCCTCTTCTCGGTTCTTGCCTATCCACTAACTATCCCACATCTCAAAACTGTACTTAATCTTGAGCTCCTAAGCATAATATCACAGGACATTGATGAATAATACAGGTTATGCTATAATACAACTGTTGTCTTCCTCTGTGACCTTATTCAATAGAAAATTGCGCTATGGGAAACTGTTAAAATGCAATGAAGTTGAAGGCATGTACTGAACCTTTAACACAGAGTGAATGCTGTTGTGAACTGAGAGATTACAAGCCCCTGTGTATATGACTAGGTGGCAGTCTCAGAGTGTACTCAAAAATTGAAAATGTGTAACATTTGGCTATGAAATTGATATCTGAGTTTTGACAACAATTTGAATTTAACCAATGAGTTTAAATTGTGCCCAGGATATGAAAATCCAATCAGGTTTGAGTTTATTGCTTTGCCAACATCGAACCAATGAGATGATTCCATGGTGGTGATATATAAATACAGGCATTTTGAAAATTGGAGAGAAAGCAACTGCCATCAAGACCATTAAGGGGTGGCATGGTGGCTCAGTAGTTTGCACTGCTGTCTCATAGTGCTAGGAACCTGGGTTCAATTCCAGCCTCTGGTGACTGTCTGTGTGGAGTTTGCACATTCTCCCTGTGTCTGTGTGAATTTCCTCCGGGTGCTCTGGTTTCCTTTCACCATCCAAAGATGTGCAGGTTAGGTGAATTGGCCGTGCCATATTGCCCATAGTGTTCAAGGATGTTTGCATTAGGTGCATTAGTCAGGAGAAGTGTAAAAGTAATAGGGTAGGGGAATGGGCCTGGGTGGGATATTCTTCAGAAGGTTGGTGTGGACTTGTTGGGCCAAATAGTCTGTTTCCATACTGTAGGGAGGCTAAATCTACCAATCCAAGAAATTATGAATCACTCTCTATCAATGGTACCTTTTTGATATGAAACATACTTGCAGTAAAAAAGGAAGAAGGCGACCCAGGGAATTCAGCAGCCAGAAGATTGAAGTCATAGAAGACAACAGTGGTTGTGTGGTTTAGAAATTAAGTTTATGTAATTTTAATAAATGTCTTATTGGAACAGCATATTGTTGTAGAGTTGGAGCAGGTAATAAGCAATTAAGAGAAAGGGGGGGCTTAGTGTTACTATTTAAGATTCACTTTTAGAGTTAAAAATAAATTGATATTATTTTCTTTAAACAGTGGAATTTGGGAGTTCTCTGTCACTCATATTTTAACAAATTATGAGGCGAGGTGAGCTTTTCTAGGTGTTTACTTTCATTACAGAAGGGTTCACCACTGTGTAGTAACAGTTTGGGGGATTATCCAAAATTTGGACAGATTTAGATAGATTCAGTTTGAGATTTGGACAGATTTGAACAGATTTGGGGTATGAAAGATCCCAGCAGACTTAAACACTTACCAATTAGTGTCCTTAAATAAATAATTAGATCTTTAAATAAAACTAGCTGAAAAAAATTGTTTAACTTTGGTTACTTGTGGTTGGTTAAATTAAAAGTGAGAGAAATGACTCTTAATGATGCTAAAGAGGTTCTGTGGTTTGAAGAAGCTTCCCATATTTGCCAAGAAAGTTTATAAAGACAGAGGAAGGACATACTTCTAGCGTTCGCAAATAAGTTAGAATTGGGTTTAACTAGGGACAAAAGGAAAGCTGAAATTGTAATCGAGTTGATCAAGCACTTAGGTATATCAGAGAAACAGACAAGTGCAGTAGAGTTAGAAAAACTTAAAATGCAATTGAGGCAAATGGAGTTAGAAGATAAAGAAAGGGAGAAAAGAGCCATGTTAAAAGAGAGAGAGAGAGAGAGAGAAAGAGAAAGAGAGAGAGAAGGAAAAGAAAGAGAGAGAATTTGAACTTCAGAAGTTGCAAATTAGACAGGAAAGTCAAGTTAACAGGATCGAGATGGAGAGAGAAGATAGTGATGTATACAACTATGTTAAAACATTGCTGCATTTTGATGAGAAAGATGTCAAAGCCTTCTTTATTTCATTTGAAAAATTGGGTTGGCAGATGGAGTGGCCAGAGAACTTGTGCGTAATGCTATTTCAGACTAAGCTGGTAGGCAGAGCTAGTGACGTATTTGCAGCACTGTCACTTGAGGGGGTCAAGAGATTATGCAGATGCCAAAAAGGCTTTTTTGAGTGCCTATAAATTGATACCAGAAGCATACATACAGCAGTCCAGAAACACAAAAAAGGAATCAGGTCAGACTTATGTTGAGTTCAAAAGAATTAAACACAGTAATTGCGATAGATGAGTGTGGGCCTTAAAAATAGATAAGACCTTTGAGGCTCTAAGAGAGATTATTCTGCTGGAGGGGTTTAAAAACTCACTTCCAGAGTTGATACAAATTCATGTGGATGAACAGAAAGTTCAAGAATTCAGAAGAGTGGCAGAGGAATATGCATTGGAGCATAAGGCAAAGAGGGATAGAAATTGGGAGAAGGAGAGATCATTCATTACAAACCAAAGAGCAGAGCACACTGGTAATAGTTTACCACAGGTGAAAAAAGAAGCCCAAGAGGGTGTAAAGAGGTGAAAGGCTTCAGGTGTTTCCACTGTGCTAAGGTGGGACATGTAAAGTCACAATGCTGGTCGTTAAAGAAAGGCACTGTGGGAAAAAATGTAGTAAAAGAGGCTAAGGTGTTGGGATTAATGAAAGTTGTAAAGGAAATCCCAACAAAATTCAAGGAGTTGCAGGAGGGTGCACAGCTTAGGCAGGGGCTGGGCATTTAGTTAGTGCCCGATCTCTTTCAAGACTTCACCTCTGTGGGTAAAGTTTACTCAGGAAGAATGGGGGAGAAGGGAAACATGTTATAATTTTGAGAGATACTGGATCTAATAGTAAGAGATGAACATATCTGCACTCATCCTGACATGTTGCCCGAAAGAGTGGTAATTTGTGAAATAGATGGACAGAAATTAAGTGTTCCCCTGTGTAAGATCAGGTTGGAGAGCCAAATCAAGACTGAGGAAATAACAGTGTGGGTGATTGACAGAGTGTCAGTTCCAGGAATACAGTTTGTTCTTGGGAATGATTTAGCAGGATCCAAGGTGGGAGTGACTTCCCTTGGTGTGGGCAATCAAAGGAAGATCAGGGAGTTGAGGAGTTAAAAGAAAAATACCCTGGAATTTTTCCAGACTGTCTAGTAAAAAGGTGCCACTATCATGAGTCACAGCAAGAAGCAAAGAAAGACAAAGGGGTTGAGGTTCATTTTGCAGACACTCTGTTAGATGTAATGGTGCAGGAAAAACCTGCACAGGCAGAGGGTCAGTCAGAAGTGTTTAGTCATAGAGTCAGAGATGTACAGCATGGAAACAGACCCTTCGGTCCAACCTGTCCATGCCGACCAGATATCCCAACCCAATCTAGTCCCACCTGCCAGCACCCGGCCCATATCCCTCCAAACCCTTCCTATTCATAAACCCATCCAAATGCCTCTTAAATGTTGCAATTGTACCAGCCTCCACCACTTCCTCTGGCAGCTCATTCCATACACGTACCACCCTCTGAGTGAAAAAGTTGCCCCTTAGGATTCTTTTATATCTTTCCCGTCTCAACCTAAACCTATGCCCTCTAGCTCTTGACTCCCTGACCCCAGGGAAAAGACTTTGCCTATTCATCCTATCCATACCCCTCATAATTTTGTAAACCTCTATAAGGTTACCCCTCAGCCTCCGACGCTCCAGGGAAAACAGCCCCAGCCTGTTCAGCCTCTCCCTATAGCTTAAATCCTCCAGCCCTGGCAACATCTGAATCCTTTCAAGTTTCACAACATCTTTCCAATAGGAAGGAGACCAGAATTGCATGGAGTATTCCAACAGTGGCCGAACCAATGTCCTGTACAGCCACAACATGACCTCCCAACTCCTGTATTCAATATTTTGACCAATAAAGGAAAGCATACCAAACGCCTTCTTCACTATCCTATCTACCTGTCACTCCACTTTCAAGGAGCTATGAACCTGCACTCCAAGGTCTCTTTGTTCAGCAACACTCCCTAGGACCTTATCATTAAGTATATAAGTCTTGCTAAGATTTGTTTCCCAAAATGCAGAAAGGCTAATGGACTTACAACAGAAAGATGAGACAATAAATGATATGTATATTGATGCATACTCGGAAAGGAATTAGAATATATTCTTAAAGATAGAATTGTAAGACAAAAATGGAGACCACAGCAGGTTACTGTGTAGGAGAAATGGACAGAAGTGCACCAGATTGTGGTGCCAGTAGCATATAGACAGGAAGTATTATGGGTCGCACATGAACTACCAGTAGGAGGTCACCTAGGTGTGAGGAAGAATCAGGCTAAGGTACAAAAGCATTTCTATTGCCCTGGACAGCACAAGGATATGGTTAAATTTTGCCATACATGTCATAATGGTAGGTAAGCCACAGGCAGTAATAAAACCAGTACCTTTGTTGCTAATTCTTGCATTCAAAGAACCTTTCACACAGGTTATGATTGATTGTGTAGATTCCCCTCCCTAAATCTAAAAGTTGGAGCTAGTATTTGCTAACCATAATGGATATGTTTACCAGATTTCCGGAGGCTATTCCATTACGGAGTATCAAAGTAAAAAGGGTGGTGAAGGAGTTGGTTGCTTTTTTTACATGGGATGGGCTACCCAGAGAGATTCAGTCAGACCAAGGGTCTAATTTTATTGCTAGGCTGTTTAAGGAAGTCATGGATAGCTTAGGTATATAGCACTTTAAGTAAAGTGCATATCATCCTGAATCCCAGGGAGCTTTAGAAAGGTAGCATCAGACCCTGAAGACCACATTAAGAACGTACTGTCAGGATTACCCGAATGATTGGGATGATGGTATCCCATTCGTATTGTTTACCATTAGAGATGCCCCATATGAGTCGACTTAGTTTACTCCCTTTGAGTCAATTTTCAGACATGAAGAGAGAGAGGGTCTTTGAAATTAATTAAAGAAAAATTGATGGGAGATCTCACAGTTGGATTATGTATCAGAAGTGAGGAAGAGATTAAATCGAGTGGGTGAATTAGTTAAATAGCACTTAAAGAGGGCACACCATAGAATGAAGCAGGTGGAAGATAAACACTCTAAAATTCGGACGTTTGCCTGTGGGGATGAAGCATTAGTATTGTTGCCAATTGTAGGAGATCCCTTCAAAGCCAGGTTTAATGGTCCCTATCAAATTGAGAAAAAGTTGAGTCAGGTGTAGTCTATCTGGTAAAGATGCCAGATAGGAAAAAACTGTATTGTGTATGTCATGTGAATATGTTGAAAAACTACTATGATAGAGACAGGGAACTGTAGAAACAGGTATTAGTTACTGCCCTGCAGAGTGAGGAGTCAAATCCAGATATCATGGAGTTTGATATGCCTCAAAATATGTTAAATAATCTGGAAATCCATGAGGAGTGGGATAGGTTAGTGAGCTATCTGTCTCAGGAGCAAAGAACCCAACTTGAAAGCTTTGTTGCAGCAGTATAAGGACATACACAAGAATAAGATGGGGAGGACTAATACCATTGTGCATGAGGTGGAAGTAGGGAATGCTGTTCCGATAAAACAACAACCCTACGGACTTAATCCTCTCAAAGCCACACAGGTCCAGAAGGAAGTGGATGAAGTCAATGAAGATATTATTGAATTGAATCAGAGTGAGTGGAGTTAGCCGACTGTCTTAGTTCCCACTTAGTTCCCAAACCTGATGGGACCCAACGATTTCATGTGGACTATCGGAAGATCAGCACCATAACAAAACTGGACTCCTATCCAATACCAAGATTGGAGGACTGTATAGAGAAAGTTGGTCAAGCCACTTACATCACAAAGTTGGACTTACTGCGTGGCTTTATCAGGTACTACAGGTACCTTTATCAGAGAAAGCGAAAGATGGGTGATATCAATTCAAAGTGATGCCCTTTGGAATGAAGAATGCAACATTCCAAATACTCGTGAACAGAGTTGTGTCCGGATTAACAAATTGCGCAGTTTATCTGGATAATTTAGTGATCTTTAGTGAGTCACGGAAAGATCACATTTGAACGATTACGAGAAGCAAAACTGGTAATAAACTTAAAGAAAACAGAATTTGTGAAGGCAGAGGTGACGTTCTTGGGATATAACATCGGTCATGGAAGGTTGACCCCAAGGAATGCCAAGACGAAGGCCATTGGGGAATTTTCACGATTATCCTCAAAGAAAGAGGTGCTTTGATTTTTGGAACTAAGCGGATTCTGCTGGAAGTTTGTTCCAAACTTCAGCAGCATGGTGGCACTGCTAACAGATTTACTAAAGAAGAACACAACATTTTGGTGGACAGAAAAATGCCGGAAGGCATTTGAGAATTTAAAAGCAGTATTAACCACGGCACCAGTTTTAGCTACACCAAATCTTTTGAAATCCTTCAAAGTTGCAATCGATGCTCACAATATTGGATTTAGAGCTGTACTGTGACAGGAAGATGATGATGGAATTGAACTGCTATTGTGGGTCAACCTACAGCAGGTGAACTACAATGGTTCAAAAAGGCAGCTCATCACCACCTTCTCAAGGGCATCTAGGAATGGGCAATAAAGGCTGGCCAGCTAGTGATGCCCACATCCCATAAAATGAATAAATAAATAAATAAATAAATAAAATGCCTTCACCCATCTTTGCCATTACCTCTTTCCTTGGTAGCTTTTGCCAAATGATTGGTTCCACCTCCATTGACTTTCAGACTTTACGTCTATTTACAAAAGAAAATTGAATAATCAGTTTTTCACATTATTTGTTCAGTTAACACTTGGGATATAACTGACTATATATTTTTGTATGTGTGGATACAATATTCTTTATAGTCATATAATAATTAAATGGACTAATTGTATCTTGGTCTAGGACTGTTGCAATATTATTTGAGGTGTGATTCATATACTTTTGTTATAGATTCTACATTTGTGCGTGATAATAATTTTAAATTTTGTTTCAAATATATTTATGCATTTTTTTTCTGTGTTTTGTTATCTCTTTAATATTAATATGGGTGTAGTGTTGTTGTATTTCTATTACTGGCTATTTGCAATGATCATAATTCCATAAGTTTTAAGACAGTTATGGTAAAGAGTTTGACTGTGCTCAGGTGAAAGTGCTAAATTGGGGGGAGGCTAATTATAATAGTATTTGTCAGGAAGTGAAGAAATTAGATTATATACTCTTTAGCCACAGGTGAAGTTCCAGTAGATTGGAAAATAGCCAATATTGTTTCTTTATTAAAATAGTTGACAAGGTCCCACAGAGTAGGCAGGTCCAGAAGATTAAATAATATGGAATCCACTGTGAGTTAGTAGATTGGATACGGAATTGACTTGGTCATAAAAGACAGAGGGTGATTGTGGAGGGGTGCTTTTCTGACTGGAGATCTATAAACAGTAGAGTTTCTAAGGATCAGTGCTGGGACCTCTGTTGGTTGCAACATATACATAAGTGATTTAGATGAAAATATATGTGGTTTGGCTTTTTTAATTTCACGAGTGGGATGTGGGCATTTTCAGCTTTTATTGTTCATCTGTTGCTAGGCTGATTAGTAAGCTTACAGACAACACCAAAATTGGTGGAGTTGTAGAAAGTGAGGAAAGATTTCAAAGAATACAGCATGATCTAGATTAGTTGGAAATTGGGCAGAGAAATAGTATAAGTATGAGCTGATACGCTTTTGGAGATCAAATGCAAATGGAAAGTATACGATAAATGGCAGAACCCTGAGGAGTGTTGATATACAGAGGAATTTTAGGGTGCAGGTCCATAGCTCCCTGAAAGTGGCACAAAGAGTGGGTAGGTGGTAAAGAAGGCATATGGCATGCTTGCTTTCATCAGTTAGGCCATTGAGTGTAAAAGTTGCAAGTCATGTTGCAGCTAAAAAAAAACTTTAGTTAGGCCATATTTGAAGTAACGCATGCAGCTCTGATTTCCACAATATAGGTAAGATGTTGAAAAGTGTGGTGCTGGAAAAACACAACAGGTCAGGCAGCATCCAAGGAGCAGGAGAATTGATATTTCGGGCAACATTCAGGAATGATGAAGGGCTTATGCCCGAAATGTCAATTCTCCTGCTCCTCAGATGCTGCCTGATATGCTGTGCTTTTCCAGCACCACAGTCTCAACTCTGATCTCCAGCATCTTCAGTCCTCACTTTCTCCTGTAGGAAATCTGTGGAGACTTTGGGGGGGGTGGGGGGGCAGCGGGGATGCAAAAGAGGGATGTTGTCTGGTTAGGACTGTATTAGCTGTAAGTTGAAATTGGATAAACTTGGATTGCTTTTGGAATCTAAGGAATGATCTGATACAAAATATATAAAGTATATAAAATTGAGATGTGTAGATAGGATGACAATGTCAAATAAGATGCAAGTGGGTTTAAGGTGCAAATGGGAAAGTTTAAAGAAGACATGTGAGGCAGGTTGTTTTACGCAGAGGATCGTAGGTGCCTGAAACGCATTGCCAGTGAAGGTGATAGAAGCATATATAATAGCAACATTTAAGAAGCATTTAGACCGACATGAACAGGCAGAGAATAGAGAGACATGGATAATGTGCAGACAGATGAGATTAGTTTAGAATGGCACCATGGACATGGTGGGCCAAAGGGCCTGTTCCTGTGCTGTACTGTTCTATATTCTACATCCTGTACACCATTGCCCCTATTTAATATACTGCACCTATCATCCTTTTATCACTGATTGTGATGTCTCAGATTGACTATTGTGTGTTTATGTCATATTCAAAGTGAAATATTTTCCCCACACAAGATTTTTATGGAATTTTCAAGCATATATCCACCTGTATTTTATAACACTTATGTCTCAAGTTACAAAAGAAAATAATTTAGAACCTTACAAGTGGAAATATAGCTTCTCAAAGTTAATAAAAAATAGAAAGTTCAGTTCTACATAATGTAGCTGATGTTGTTTCTTCCGTATAAAACTGGTAAGGTGGAGAAGGTGAGGCAAAAGGAATGGTTAGCTGACGACATCAGTGGCTTTTGCTTCCCATTTTCTTTATCTCCTCCCACTTGCATTTCGTAACGAAACTGTAAAGACATGCAGACGTTTGCTGATTAGCATGCAGGAAAATGGGTGCCATGCAGATTATTAAGATCTGGCAGTTATTTAAGGGGGAGATAAATTTTTGGAGTGGCCAAACAGAAAGGAACATGATTGAGTGGCTGGATGATTCTGGGCAGGATGACTTCTGTGGGAATGGAGTGGAGGTTACTTTTCACCAAGGATATGGAGACAGGGTTGTGAATGGACATGATGAAAGCTAGTATATGTTAATGAATCAACATTTATACCAGGACCTGCATTGCGCATGATTCTCCTGGAGGGAACTTTTGAATTAGATTAAAGCTAGCATTTCTGGAATGTCTCCCATAGATCTGCTTATATCACCTAATGGGAGAAAGTGAGGACTGCAGTTGCTGGAGATCACAGTCGAAGAGTGTGGTGCTGGAAAAGCACTACAGTCAGGCAGCATCCGAGGAGCAGGAGAATCGACATTTTGGGCATAAGCCCTTCATCAGGAAAGGGCATTCCAGATGAAGGGTTAATGCTCGAAATGTCAGTTGTCCTGCTCATCGGATGCTGCCTGACTGCTGTGCTTTTCCAACACCACACTCTTCGACTCTGGTATCACCTTATGATGAGACAATGATGGGCAATATTGGCAGGTAGAAGTCCTGGCTTGGGCACACCAGCAGCATAACTGTCTCCATACAAATTTGGGATTTACTTTAGTTTTCATCCTCATTTTACTAGGGATTCAAGTATTACATTCAATATTTGTCGATCATTTATAAGCTTCTCACCATCTCATGTTTTTCTGTTTTGTTTTAGCTGTACAATTTGTTGTCTTTTTGGGAAATAGATGTTTTGTTGATTTCATTGTGGATTTTCCATTCGCATCTTATTTCCCAGGAAAATAAAATTGGTTTCTGTCCTCATTTGTTTGATAGTCTTTTCTGCTCCTTTTCAAATTTGTTTATTAATGTGATGTTTCCTTGAATTCATTCATGACGTATACTATATTGGTCAGACATCAATATTTCAATATACTTTTTGAGTTGATCTCTTACTTAGTTTACACTATTATCTGTTCCAAAGTAGCATTGAATCAGTAAGGAAATAACATGTGATTCTATTGATGATGCCCTCCAAGGTGGCGTAGTGAACCCAACTCCATTTGTACAATTAATGCAGCAATGCCAGGAACAAATGAGTGTGGGAAATAGAACGAAGTTTGAATTTTGATTAGCCCACATTGGACTACTGGGAACAGTTCTGGTCTCCATATTATAATAGATTAAGGGTCACTAGAGAAGGTTCACAAATGATTTATTAGAATGAAATAATAATTGGGAAACTAAAATGGTCAGGAAAAACTAAACAGGTTATCTATTTATGAAAGTTTATTAAAAAGGTTGATAAACTACTTATAGAGCAGATGTTTCCATTGTGGACAAGACTAGACCAGGAGTTCACACATAAAAGCGTCATTTACCCAGAAAGTATTGAAAATGTGGAAATATCTATCATGGAGAGTAGTTGAGCAAAAGGCATGGATGCATTTAAGAAAGATTTAAGGTAGTTAAGCACATGAAAGCAGAAAGAAATAAGAGGATTTAATGACGGACTGAGATGAAATAGGGTTGGGGGATGTGGTGCAGAGCATAAATTGTGCCATGGACCAATTCTGCACTGTAAATACAATGAAATCATTCTGTTATAATTAATTCTTTGTTCTCAAGACCTTTATAATCCTAGATAGAAGCTAAAAATTTTCAGTCAACATAATTTTTATTCAACAAGCTGGTTTCATCATATAATCTATTTGGCCTGTGATCACTATGCACAAACTTGCTTTCAATCCTTCGTCCATCCAACCATCTTTTGATACTTACTTCAATTTTTAGCTTTCTTGGCATCTTCAAATTTTGTGCTTTTTTGGCATTCTTTTTGATTTCCACCTTGTTTTGGAATTTTTAATCTCCCATACGGCCATAATTCAATACTTGTTTAAACTTTATACTTGCATCTGATCTTCCTTACATTCCCATCCTATTCTGTCCCATCAGAGCTTTGTCATTTAGAGACATGTGAAACTGTTGAATAATAGCACTGCTTTAGCTGTGCACTCACAGGATGTGGGGTCTCTGGCTCGGCCAACATTTATTCCCGAATTGTTCAAGTGGCAGTAAAGACCACATTACTGTGGATCTGGAGTCACATGTAGGCCAGACCAGGTAAAGATGACAGATTTCCTTCACCAAAGGACATTAGTGAACCACATCGGTCTGGCTGACAATCAACAGTGAATTCATAGTCATCATTAGAACCTTAAATATAGATTTTTTATTGAATTCAAATTCCACCACTTACTATAGTGGGATTTGAACCTGGTCCTCAGAATATTAGCTGAGTTTCTGGATTAATAGTCTAGCAAAAAAACCACTAGGCCATTGCCGTCCCTCAATTATCTACTGCAAGGACAAAAAATTAATGACAAACGAAATGAAATGTTGGTTCTCAGCAGCAACTCAGATAGGCAAAGGTACAAATGAACTGATGAGGGGAAACCAAAAATTATAATCTTTTATATTTTAAATTACTGTACTTTGTTGGATTTCAACATTTTAAGTAGCACCTATTACATTTGCAGATGTTGTGATAAGGATTTAATATAAAGAATTTGGTAGCATTAGGTCAAAGGCTAACTGTTTATCTTTCATTAAAAATCTTGATTTCCATCCACCTACAGTTTAATGTTCAGATTATTGGATAATACTTTGGATTAGTAGTGTCTTCTTTTGTGGTCTAAATCACTACCTTAATTGACTTCTAATGCTGTACTTAAGTTTTTTAGTCCTTTTAGATTTTAATCTTACATTTCCCTTTATAAATCAACATTTTTTTCTCTCAGCAAATGACCTTTGTCCATCAGATTAAGTTTGATTGTTCCTTTGTGATTATCCAGCCAAGCTTTTCATTGTCATACCTGGTTTAGCATTACCATCACTGCATCAGAATAGGAGCCTGGGCCTATCTGTGCCTGGGTATCGGAGTGCCCTTTTCTAGCTTTTTGAGCCCTGCACTACCAAAAGAAAAATCAATTTGTCTGCCAAATGCCGCCCTCACAAATTATTCTGTTAGGTGATGTTGCTGGACTGTGTCTGTCACCATCATGTCTCTACCAGCAGTTTTAATTGCTTGGAATCTTACTACATTATCACCATTATAAAAAAATCTTCTTGTAATGCTCTCTATCCCATCAAAACATCTGTTAGTAAAAATTTCTTCTTTTCACCTTGCCTCTAGCTCATTCTCGACACCAACCCTTTTTTTTACTTTTATCTATCATCCCTGTCTCTGTCACTCTTTTCCCTTTTTTGTCCCTTCTTTCATCTTCTTCTTCTGTATTCCACCTCAGTTGGTTCTTTCACATCCTTCCCTGACCTTCATTTCCTCCCTTCTGTTCCTTTTACTTTCCTCTCCCTTCTCTCTGCTTCAACCTACCAATCCTTTTCTGACCTTCTGCTCCCATCACTCTCTCCTCTTTTCAACTCATGTTACTTTTCAGAAAAGATGACTTGTGATCTCAAAATAAATCAACCTTCTATTGGTGAATGAATACTCAATATCATCTGTGGTGACTGGAACATAGTCAAATTAGAATATATTTACAATGACTGAGAAAGTTCCATATTGTACTCCTAGACCATGCAGTGGCACAGTATCAATATTAGTTTAGGAAAAGTTTCACATGCATTTCATTTACTACTTTATATGTAATAAATGGCTTGCTACTTCTACTTTCTTACCCTTTTCTCAGCTACTCTGTAAATAAAATTATGAAGCAAAAAAACTAACACATTGTTATGTCAAAATAAAAGCAGACAAAAATTTGCAAATAATGATTACATTTTATCATTACTCTTTTTAGGATATAGAAATGTCATTAAGATAAAAAGACAATGGAAGTTTTTCAGAAAACATTCAGTAAATTATGAGCAAAAGTACATAGCACAACCTAGTGACCAGAATGTGCAATTACAAAATCATGAGTTTACATAGATAATTCCATTACAAATTTGGATATGCAAATGTATACATTATATACATTGGTCAATTTTCTTTTTTGTTAATGGTAACTGTCAACATTCTGGGATTGCCACTGACCAAATCTGAACTGTATGAGCCATATAAATACTGTGGTTAGAATCTGGGAATTCTGAGGTAAAAAAATGTGAGGGAATAATCTCTGCTTGCTTTGGTGAATGTATGTCCTACAATACTGAAGAAACTTGATACTATCCAGAACAAATTGAGTGAATTGAGCTCGGGGCCAAAGAGAGCGATGAAATTAAGGTAATTAATATCAGCAGGGAAAGTTTATTTGAAAAACTGAAGGCACTCAAATCTGACAAGTCTCCTGGATCTAATGGCCTAAACCCTTGGGTTTTAGATAGCTGCAGAGATGGTAATGTCCTCACTATGGTTTTCCAAAATTCCTTAGATTCAGAAAATCCTATCAGATTGGAAGTTGGCAAATGTAACAATGCTTTTTTAAAAAGGAGGGAGAAAGAGAACAGGTCAGTTATTCTAATATTAGTTATTGGGAAAATGCTGACACCTATTATTAAGAAAGCCTTAACGTATTATGGCTAGAACAGGCAACATGGTTTCACAAAAAGGAAATCATGTTTAACAAACTTATTTCAGTTTTTTTTAACCATATAATGAATAGGTTAGCTAAAGAGAAACTGATGTCCTACACCTGGATTTCCAGAAAGCATTTGATGAGGTCCTGCACAAATAGTTAATAGCCATGATAAGGGCTCATGGAGTTGGGTAATATATTAGCATGCATTCGGGATTCACTAATGGGCAGGAAGTAGGGAATGGACATAAATAGGAAACTTGTAAGTTGGCAGACTGTAACTAGTGGAATCATGCAAGTTTCAACACTGTGATTTTCCTATTTAAAATCTACTGCTGTCAGCTACCCTTTATTCAAGGATGACATCTACTTAACATCTCAGGTTTCTGACATGGGTCCTCACCTGACCTCAACAGATCCAGACACACAAATTACTGGGCACGTAGTATGTCCTAAGAGGTAGTATGATTGATCCAATTTGGCAGATTTACTTAATTTCCTTACCTCTCTGCTATCACTCTTCATCATCATTAAGATGATTGGACTCAAAACATGATACTACTTGATAGACTGGCTGTTGCCATTTTGAACAATTAGTTGCATCCTCCTCTCATTTGTTTAGGTCAGTGCTGCTGTGCTTTGTGAGTGCTGGTCATTTGAGAGTGGAGAGAAAAGGATGCAGTGAGGAGATTCTTTTCAGTCATTGGGAAGCAGTGTCCAGTCTATTATATTTGAATTCAGATTTGAAAGCTTGTTGACCTGGCTTCAAGAAAGACTGGTGTTTGTTCAATTTGCCTCCCATTGAATCTAGAGAATGTGTCAGAGGTATTACTTGTGGAATTTCTTCAGTGCTGTTAAATGTAACAGATGCACAGTTCAGATTATATTGCTGTACAGGAGTATGATGATGACCACTGCTCTGAACACTAAGACTTCTATTGACTTGTGGAGATTTATATTGTGAAACACTCAGTTCCATTCTTTTGTGCAGCTGATCTGGTGTTGGATCTCCTCAATATTGATGAAGGATTGGGTGCCAAAGAGTGCTCAACATATTCCAGAGTCTCTCCTTTAACATAAGTGGAATAAGGAATATTTGGTGAACCAGTTCTAGGTTGAGACAGGAGTTTTATTTTGGTAATGCTCAAGGCCAGATTTCATGGGTATAGAATTGAAGAAACCAAGAATGACTCTCAAAACTAGTGTTGAGTTGACAATGAAATCATAGTAGTCAGCGTACTTTAGGCATGTATGTCTATGCTGGTCAAAGTTAAAAATCACACAACACCAGTTTATAGTCCAACAGGTTTATTTGGAAGCACTAGCTTTCAGAATGCCACTCCTTCATCAGGTGGTTGTGGAGGATAAGGTCATGGTCACAGAATTTCTAGCCAAAGGATCCAGTGTCACGGAGACGTGATACATGAAACAATTTTAGATTAAATCTTTCATCTTTTAAAATTGGATATGCTGGTTTCTGTTCTTTGATACATAAATCCCAGAACTTCTTTTAAATTACATTCTCAAAATATTCTCAATTACAGACAGATCATCATGAATCACATGTGTGATTGAGATGTAGTCACTTAGACATCCAAATCTCGCAGACCAATCCTTGGAGTCCCACAATTTACTAAATCAAATGCTGTGATCTGATGGCCAATTGCAAGGAAGAGTTTCTGGTATTGTTTTCAACATTTTTCTCTGATTGGCTACAAAGCTTGAAGGTCTAACCCCACACCATGTCTTTGGTTGGATTTCTTTAGCTTGAAGGAATAGCTGATTCAGGAGAAAGTGTGCAAACGTTTTCCATGGCATGGATGCTTTTAGTCTGCATATTGCATAGCTAAGTCAAGGATAACATAGGAGACACACTTAGAGAATGCATCATGGATTTTTTTTTAGAGTAGTACATTGCACAACGTACCCAGGAACAGGCTGTCTGAGTTAGTAATGTGTAAGGAGGTAGAATTAATAAGAGATCTTGTAGTTAAGGAAGCTCTAAAGGGTGACAATCATAACATGGTCTGAAAGTTGGGTTGAACATTGATTTGGAGGTGCTGGTGTTGGACTGGGATGTACAAAGTTAAAAATGACATAACACCAGGTTGTAGCCCAACAGATTTTTTTGGAAGCACTATCCTGCCATCCAAATAAGCACCATTCTTCATTCCACTTCAATTTTCTTGTTAACCTGGCTGCCAATCTAATTCATTGTATAACACTTCTAACCGATCTCTCTTGTATCTTGCAGGTATAGCCAACATCTCCAAGACCTCTAAAGAAATGCCTGGCTGTCCCAGAAGACACATCTCTGAGGAAGAGAGTACTGAGGCCTCAGAGGAAGCATTGGCAAGGCTGTCTCAATCACAATCACCAGTCTGGATACAGTCACATTGGTGGAAACATTTGTCTTTCAGGGTGTGGGACCACAACCTGGAGAGCACCTCACTTTGACATCTCTGCAGAGGCTGAGGAAGAAAATCCTTAGTCTGCTGGCACTTGGAAGAATACTGGAGATCAGGCACCTGCTCAGTCTCAGGCAGGAAAGGATCCTGTGGAGTCAAAACTCAGGGGCTTCATCCACATGCACAGGGTGGAACAGTAATGTCACATAGTTATCTGGAATGCAATGACCCTCATTGTTCAGCAACTATATCATGCAACTGTGCCAGGTTGCCAGCTGGAAAGGAGAGCCAAGCCCAGCACCCTCAGAGTCCTGGAAAGGCACAAACATCTGGACCCCATCTCCCCAGCCATTGATTCAAAGGATGTGCAGGAATGCAGATACCCTGTCCTCACAAGGAGACAGAGTGGTGCCAGGATCCACACAGACAGATACAGAACCACATATGGCCCCCCTCAGATGTTTGCAGTCAGGACATTGCAGAGGTGACTGGGCCCTCTTCCACCCTGCCTGCCCCCTCTGACTCTTGAATATTCATGCTGAAGCCCATCCTTGAAATGTTAATCCCAGGATTGCCTGATCAGACCTCTGGGACTGACAGGCTCCACTATCAAGCAGGCTCCCTCCACCCTAGCTGTAAAATCAGGGGGAACACTAAGATGTAGTGACAGGGAGTCAAGGAAGAAGGAAATTTGACATCACCTTGGTGGCATGATGTGGAGGTGCCGATGTTGGACTGGGGTGGACAAAGTCAAAAATCACAAGACACCAGGTTGTAGTCCAACAGATTTATTTGAAATCACAAGCTTTCAGAGGGGTGCTCCTTCATCAGGTGCAGTAATGAAGGAGTGTTGCTCTGAAAGCTCACTATGAAGCGCCAAATGCATTGTTACACTAGCTGGAATCATTTAATTGATACAGATGAGGTCTCATGGATGGAGGTCTATGCTGAGAGCCTGCTGTATTATAAGGAAGCAAATGGAAAACAGAGAAACATCGAAAATTTGGCTCTTCACCACCTTCTGGGTGAAGAAATGTCCCCTCATCACAACATTAAATGACCTACCAAATCCCCTTAAAAATGTGGCCTTTGCCTCTGGATTCCTGGTTATTGGGAACATTCATCGTGTGATTACTCTGTCTAATCTTGTTAGAATTTTATAGATTCCTATGAAACACCCCTCATTCTTCTAAACTGTTGAGAATATAGTCCTACAGATTCAATCTCTCTTCATACATCAGTCCTGCCATCCCAGGAATCAGTCTGTTAAACCTTTGTTGCACTCTGTTCATAGCCAGAACATCCTTTCTCAGATAAGGAGACTAAAACTGCACAAAATACTCCAGGTGTGGTCTTATGAAGGCCTTGTACAATTGCCGCAAGTCATCCCTGCTCCTGTATTTCAATCGTCTCACTGTAAAGGTAAACATACCACCTACCTTCTTTACCTCCTCCTGTACTTTTAACGAATGGTGCACAAGGACACCCAGGTCTCATTGAATATTCCCCTTTTTCAAACTATCGCCACTTAGACAATAATATGCCTTCCTGTTTTTACTACTGAAGTAGATAACCTCACATTTATCCACATTTTACTCCATCTGCTATGCATTTGTCTACTCACTCAACTTGTCCTAATAAAACTGAAACATCTTTGCAATCTCCTCAAAATTCAGCTTCCACTCAGCTTTGTGTCATCTGCAAACTTGCAACTAATTTAAATCATTAATATATATTGTGAATATCTGGGACCAAATACTAGGTAACAATAACATTGGGTCATGGTGATATCATTTCCTGTACTTTTTCTCAGGGGGTGGTAAATGGGATCTAAGTCAATGTGTTTGTTGATAGAGGTCTGGTTGGAATGCCATGCTTCTAGGAATTCTTGTGTGTGTCTCTGTTTGGATTGTCCTAGGATGGATATGTTGTCCCAGTCGAAGTGGTGTCCTTCCTCATCCATATGTGAGGATACTAGTGAGAGTGAGTCATGTAGTTTTGTGGCTAGTTGATGTTTATGTATCCTGGTGGCTAGTTTTCTGTTGTTTGTCAATGTAGTGTTTGTTACAGTTCTTGCAAGGTATTTTGTAACTTACAGTATGGTGACGAAACGTCTGAAAATGAACCTTCCAGCTCAGCAAGCAAACCTACATTCAGAATCTCAACCTGAGCTACAAATCTTCTCAAAACTCTCTAATATCTATTATTCTCTGCCCGCGCACGCCACTCCCCACTCTGAAACCAGGTGCTCCTGCCCATAGACAACCCCCTTCCCAGCTGTGTTTTACTAGAATTGTCCCCCTGATCTTCCAGATACTGTTGATCTCCTTAGCAACTGTAATATGCTTCACAGCTGCAGATTCATGTGAACCTGTGCCTAGCCAGTGCAGAGACTTTCAGGTTTCTCCCTGGTGCAGTTTACAGGAATGTTGGAACTGACTACAAAGTGGCACAGTAAATTGTCTGAAAGGGAGCAGAGTCTTTCACAAAGACATTGATAAGTTAAGAAATTGGGCAAAACTGGCAGATGGAATTCAATCTGGGGTCCGAGATCATCCACTACATATTTAATAATATCATTAGATTTATCCATTAAATTGTCTTTTCTGCCTTCAAATACCTTAATTAAGAAGTTTCACTTTAAAATTTAAGCCTGTCTAAGGCTGAGACATTAGCTAGATTATTTTCCCCCTTGTATCATAGTAGTTATAGAGTGATTGAATTTTCCAGCTCATTGCAACAATGCCTGCTCTCTGAAAGAGCTGTCTACTTAGCCTCATTTTCCTGCCCTGTTTCTTTCTGCATTTTTCAACATGTTCCTTTCAAAAGGTAATTTGGCTATTGCTTTCACAAACCTTGCTGGTAAATATTCCATTTCCTAACAGCTGTCTATGTAAAGAAAAATACTCTCCTAACCTCTTGCTTTGTTCCTAATTGATGGCCTCTAGTTACCAACTCACCAATCAGTGAAAGTGTTTCCCTTATTAAAGCCTCTCAACCACATCTGTGAATTCTGAATATTATGATTTGTATCATTTCTCAGTGAGCAACAGCATCAGTGGATTTCTCCCAGTGTCTCTATTTTTTCTTTTCAGCTTGCTATAAATATATCTAAATGTTGCAAATATATAACATATTGACATGTAAAAGATTTGTAATAATGTATTTTAGGATTGGCGAAATTGCCCAATTTCTATTGAAAATCATTTTAAATGTAATCTGATGTCCAACCTCTGTTAGAGTTTTATGTCTTAATTTGCCCCACTTGTTTTAATGCTTCCATCTTCTTTCCCCAGGTTTCATTGAAATGTAAAAGTGTACTTGCATTTGTTCTCGTGCATGAAAGTACAGTTAAATCTTTCTGTGATCATCCTGAGAACTTTCCAAAATGTTGCCAGTTCCAGCTTCAGATCTTGGGCAGGCCTGAAAGATGAAGAATTGTTCAGGACTGTAGGTGAAGTGGGATTTGGAGGCACCGGGAAGATGAGTGCAGTGGTTCTTGGCTTACTTTCTCACTTGTGATCTCCAACTGTTGGCAAACCCATCACAGCATCCATCACTCCTCCTGAACAATCAGTCAGATCACATCTCCTCAAACACAAGATGTGCCACCTATCAGTCATACCAGTTTTCATCACTAGAAGGGTGGGATGTCTGCAAGTAACACTTTTTAACCTTGATATCTATTTTAAAGTTAAGACAGCCCTAATGGTCATGAACAAACTAGAATGGTACATTAGAACAGAAGCAGGTGAGGCACATTTTCCTCAGCTAAATTTTGTCAGTCCATTGTGCAAAATGCCTTGAAGCCCCGGCTCAGTCTTTCCAGAAACCTGGATCTTCCACATTGCTGCCAAACCCAAAGACTATCGATTCTCTCATTCCATTTATCAATGTTGGCATAGTCAAGGCTGCTCAAATCCTTACTGTAGAATGGAACAGCTTCCATCATAGGCATTAAATTTCACCATCTATAATTTTAAATAGCGATCACAGAATTGTTATGGTACATTGTCTCTACATTTGCTCTCTGAGCATTTTGGATAAGTGCTAAACTCCAGCCCTTTCTCCATAATGCTATGCATTGTTTTGATGTAAATAATCATTCAATGCCCTCTTGAATGCCTCAATTGGACCTGACTCCACCACACATGAGGCAGTGTATTCCAAACCCAGTCCAATCACTCAGCTCGCATTAGCTTATTTTATATCTGCTTCTTGATCCTTTTGTATATAGGAACAGTTTCTCCCTGTTCAAACTCCTCGTGATTTTGAAAACTTCTGTAAAATCTCACCTTAGCCACCTTCTATCCAAGGAGAACTGTCATAACTTCTCCAACCTATCCTCATAACTAAAGTTTCTCATCCCTGAAACCATTCTTGTAAACCATTATCTCCAATGTCTTCACATCTTTCCAGAAGTATGATGCCCTGAACTGTACAGAATAGTCCAGCTGAAATCTAAGCAGTATCCTACATACTTACAGCTTAACTTCCCTGCTCTTGTAATGAAACCCAGAAATCAGTATGCTTTATTAACAGCACTTTCTAACTGTCCTGCCATAGTAATGAGATATGTGCACAGACAGGTCTCTCTGCTTCAGCATACCCCTTAGAATGGTACCTGGTCTTTTATACTATCTCTCCATGTTCTTTATTCCAAAGATTATCACCTCACACTTCTCCCCATTAAATGTCAACTGCCACTCATCTGCTCTCTCCATTATCATCTTTTTGGAGTCCTTCTCACAGTTTACAATTCTTCCAAAATTTTGAAATTCTGCCATGTACGCTAAAGCCTACTTTACCTATATATCAGGAAATGCTAACATCCTAATACCTCTCCTTGGGTAGCATCTTTCCCTAGAAAAACACTCTTGCTCTTTGTTTCCTACCCCAGCCAACTTTGCATCTATGTTGCTACTGTCCCTTTTATTCTGTGATCTATCACTGGCTTCACAACTTTGTTGTGTGGCACTGTATTGAACACCTTTTAGAAATCCATGGATGGCACGGTGGCTTACTGGTTAGCACCAGCGTCCCAGGTTTGATTCCAGCCTCAGGCGACTGTCTGGGTGGAGTTTGCACGTTCTCCTCATGTATGGGTGGGTCCCTCCACGTGCTCCGGTTTCCTCCCACAGTCCAAATATGTGTAGGTCAGGTGAGACTGGTTGGGCCGAAGGGCTTGTTTCCACACTGTAGGGAATCTAATCAAATCATGTATATCACATCAACATCATTACCTTCCTCAATCCTCTCTTTTACTTATTTAAAAAACTTAAGCAAATTAGATTGACATGATCTTATCTTAACAAATCAATGGTGACTCTTCCAAATTAACCCACAGTTTTTTGTGTGATTACTAATTCTATCACAAATAATTATTTTCTAGAAGTTTCCCCAATGTTAAAGTTAAACTTACTCAGATGTAATTACTGGGCCTATTTTTTAACTCTATGTTGAACGAGTGTATAATGTTTGCACCACCTTAAATCTAAGGAAGATTGAAAGATGATTGTCAGTAACTCTACCATTTCCACTGTCCTTTCCTTCAACATCCTTGGACATACCTCATTCAGTGAGATCTCATATAAAACCTTACCAACTTTAAGCACTGACAGTTTGTCCAAAACCATCTCAACAGTTTTAAACTGTTCTAGTGACTGAGTTTCCTCCTCTGTCCCCATATCTTGGGCACTCTAAAATGTGTACTCTCTCATTATTGATTCAGCACCAATAAGATATTACCACTCAACTAATGTATCAAAGCACTTCAGACCTCCCTGTATTTTGTATTTTAACATTCACCATACTTTTCACATAATTAAAACTTTTATGATTTCTGGAAGTTCTTTTTTGTGTCTTCTTCATTATTTTGAATATTGTAAATAAAGTCAAACATTAATATCTATAATTTTAAGGTATTCATTTGCCTTTGGGTTATATACCCCAATTTATATCATCTTTACAAACATGTCCTTCCACTCCTAAAAGAATTGTACTTATGACCTCCATGTCTTCCTTCTCTTTTTAGTTTTATAATTTCCATGAATTTGTCCTCTTCCTGTTCTGCTTTTTTTAAAAACGTATCATCTCACATTCCTTGACATGATAATCATTTGAATCCACCTGGAAAATTTACAAGTCTGTCAGTCATCCTGCAGTCACTATACACCTAATAGTCAACAAAACTTCCTAATCTGTGGTATCTTAAAGATGGTGATTTTAAGAAGGGCAAACACTCATTATTGTATACTGTTCCTTTAAATAACTTCATATTGTATTGTGATTGTAATTTTAATATCATGTGCCTAACATTAAATCATGCATTTTGAGGGAATATTTCTACTACTTTTTATTGAATGAGGACAGGATCAAATTCAACAGTGGTACCCTCCTTTTGGCCAATAAAGTTTAATTCTCAGCCTAGATGTGAAAAAAAACAAACTTGGCTTAAGTTACCAAAAGCATTTTCAGCCTTACCCTAGTATGGACCAGCACACCCACAGAAGGGAGAAACTTGGAGACAGATAGAAAAGATAGAAGTGAAAACCTGTAAGTCATCATCATCTTTTACAGTCAGAGAGATGTACAGCACGGAAACAAACCCTTTGGTCCAACTAGTCCATGCCCAAACATATCCTAATGTAATCTAGTCCCATTTGCCAGCACTTGGCCCATCTCCCTCTAAACCCCTTCCTATTCATATACCCATCCAGATGCCTTTTAAATGTTGTAATTGTACCAGTGTCTACCATTTCCTCTGGCAGCTCATTCCTCGATCCTTGTGTCACACCTCTGATCACAGGCCTCCAGTCTAAAAAACAACCCTCCACCACCATAAGACCATAAAAGGTAGGAGCAGAAATTAGCCATTCAGTCCATTGAGTCTGCACTGCCATTCAATCATGGCTGATAAGCTTTTCAACTTTATTTTCCTGCTTTCGCCCATAACCTTTGATCCCCTTGACAATTAAGACCCTATCTATTTCTCTTTTAAATATACTCAATGACCTGGCCTTCACAGTCTTCTGTGGCAATGAATTCCCCAGATTTACCACTCTCTGGCTGAAGAAGTTTCTCCTTATCTCCATTCTGAAGGGTCTTCCCGTTACTTGAAGGCTGTACCCTCGGGTCTTCGTCTCTCCTACCATTGGAAACATCTTTCCAACATCCACTCTGTCCGGGCCATTCAATATTCTGTAAATTTCAATTAGGTCCCCCCTCATCCTTCTAAACTCCATTGAGTATAATCCCAGAGTTCTCAAATGTTTCTCATATTCATTCATGGGATCATTCTTGTGAATCTCCTAAGGACCCCCTCTAGGTGCAACAATCGTCTGTGCGGTATGGAGTCCAAAATTGCTCAAAATACTTTTAATGTGGTCTCACCAGAGCCTTATAAAGCCGCATGGGTACATCCCTACTTTTATATTTTAATCCTTTCAAGGTGAATAACAACATTGTATTTGCCTTCCTAATTACTAACCCAACCTGCAAGTTTACCTTTAGAGAAAGCTGGACTAGGATTCACATCACTCTTCTGCCTTCTACCTTTGAGCCAGTTCTATATCCAAATGGCTAGTTCTCACTGTATTCCATGTGATCTAGCTTTGCTAACCTAGTCTACCATGAATAACCTTGTTGAACACCTTACTGAAGTCTATATAGAGTCGAGTGTGGGGTGCTGGAAAAGCATGGCAGGTCAGACAGCACGTGAGGAGCGGGAAAATTGACATTTCGGGCTTTTGCCCAAAACATCGATTTTCCTGCTCCTCGGATGCTGCCTAATCTGCTGTGCTTTTCCAGCACCATACTCTTGACTCGAACCTCCAGCATCTGCAGTCCTCACTTTCACTTGAAGTCTACACAGACCACATCCACCGCTCTGCTCTCATCAATCCTCTTCATTACTTCTTCAAAAAACTCAATCAAGTTAGTGAGACACTATTTCCCATGCAAAAGGCCATGTTGACTATCCCTAATCATGATTCCTGATGAAGGGCTTTTGCCCGAAATGTCGATTTTCCTGCTCATTGGATGCTGCCTGACCCGCTCTGCTTTTCCAGCACTACTCTAGTCTTATCCCTAATCAGTCCCTGCCTTTCCAAATACACGTAAATCCTGTCCCTCAGGATTCCTCCAACAACTTACCCACTACTGATGTCAGGCTCACCAGTTGATAGTTCCCTGGCTTTTCCTTAGCACCTTTCTTAAATAGTGGCACCATGTTAGCCAACCTCCAGTCTTCTGGTAATTTACCTGTGGCTATCAATGATACAAATAGCTCAGTAATCATTTCCTAGCTAACCACAGAGGTTTAGGGTACACCTGATCAGGTTCCAGAGATTTATTCACCTTTATGTGTTTTAAGCCAACTATCACCTCCTCTTCTGTAATATGGACATTTTTCAAGATGTTGCTATTTATTTCCCCATGTTCTATGTCTTCCATCTCCTTTTCCATAGTAAACACTGATGGAAAAACTCATTTAATATGTCCCCCGACCCAGCGGTTCTACACATAGTTAACAACAAACTTTTGTTTGTGTTTATAATTGTTACTTGTAAGTTTACTTAATACCAGTCAAACTGGTCAGAATCAGTTAAGTGATCAGGGTGATTATACAGAATCTGGACACTGAAAGTAATCCTTTGGTGCTTTGATTACTGATTAATAAAACAAATTATAGTCCAATATGGCTGGTCAGCTGGCAACTTAACTCAAGCCTTGGAACAATTACTGTAAGATATCCTACAAAGAATAATTTAAATAAGGCATTTCCCTCATAAATCATTCCAGTGGGACATAAGATTTCCCAGGCTCATTGATATCACAGATTTAATTATTTCACCTGTAACTGATTAATCCCAAGGAAAAATCATTGGCACATTGGTAAATTTATATAAAAAAAAGAAATTTATTCTATAGTTTGGAGCATTTTGAAAAGTAAGAGATTGTAATAGAGTCATAGAGATGTACAGCATGGAAACAGACCCATCGGTCCAACCCGTCCATGTCGACCAGATATCCCAACCCAATCTAGTCCCACCAGCACTCAGCCCATATCCCTCCAAACCCTTCCTATTCATATTCTCATCCAAATGCCTCTTAAATGTTGCAATTGTACCAGCCTCCACCACATCCTCTGGCAGCTCATTCAATACACGTACCACCCTCTGAGTGAAAAAGTTGCCTCTTTTATATCTTTCCCCTCTCAACCTAAACCTATGCCCTCTAGCTCTTGACTCCCCGACCCCAGGGAAAAGACTTTGCCTATTTATCCTATCCATGCCCCTCATAATTTTGTAAACCTCTATAAGGTCACCCCTCAGCCTCCGACGCTCCAGGGAAAACAGCCTCAGCCTGTTTAGCCTCTCCCTGTAGCTCAGATCCTCCAACCCTGGCAACATCCTTGTAAATCTTTTCTGAACCCTTTCAAGTTTCACAACATCTTTCCAATAGGAGGGAGACCAGAATTGCACGCAATATTCCAACAGTGGCCTAACCAATGTCCTATACACCGCAACATGACTTCCCAACTCCTGTACTCAATACTCTGACCAATAAAGGAAAGCATACAAAACGCCTTCTTCACTATCCTATCTACTTGCAACTCCACTTTCAAGGAGCTATGAACCTGCACTCCAAGGTCTCTTTGTTCAGCAACACTCCCTAGGACCTTACCATTAAGTGTATAGGTCCTGCTAAGATTTGCTTTCCCAAAATGCAGCACCTTGCATTTATCTAAATTAAACTCCATCTGCCACTTCTCAGCCCATTGGCCCATTTGGTCAAGATCCTGTTGTAATCTAGTGTAACCCAATTCGCTGTCCACTACACCTCCAATTTTGGTGTCATCTGCAAACTTACTAACTGTATCTCTTATGCTCGCATCCAAATCATTTATGTAAATGACAAAAAGTAGAGGGCCCAGCACCGATCCTTGTGGCACTCCACTGGTCACAGGCCTCCAGTCTGAAAAACAACCCTCCACCACCACCCTTTGTCTTCTACCTTTGAGCCAGTTCTGTATCCAAATGGCTAGTTCTCCCTGTATTCCGTGAGATCTAACCTTGCTAATCAGTCTCCCATGGGGAACCTTGTTGAACGCCTTACTGAAGTCCATATAGATCACATCTACTGCTCCTCCCTCATCAATCTTCTTTGTTACTTCATCAAAAAACTCAATCAAGTTCGTGAGACATGATTTCCCATGCACAAAGCCATGTTGACTATCCTGAATCAGTCCTTGCCTTTCCAAATACAGGTACATCCTGTCTCTCAGGATTCCCTTCAACAACTTGCCCACCACCGAGGTCAGGCTCACTGGTCTATAGTTCCTTGGCTTGTCCTTATCACCCTTCTTAAACAGTGGCACCACGTTTGCCAACTTCCAGTCTTCTGGCACTTCACCTGTGACTATCGATGATACAAATATTTCAGCAAGAGGCCCAGCAATCACTTCTCTGGCTTCCCACAGAGTTCTCAGGTACACCTGATCAGGTCCTGGGGATTTATCCACCTTTAACAGTTTCAAGACATCCAGCACTTCCTCCTCTGTAATCTGGACATTTTGCAAGATGTCACCATCTATTTCCCTACAGTCTATATCTTCCATATCCTTTTCTACAGTAAATACGGATGCAAAATATTAATTTAGTATCTCCCCCATTTTCTGTGGCTCCACTTCAGCAACTTTAACTGTAAAGGGAACATATTGGTTGTTTGGATTTTTTTTAGCAATGAGGGTAAATAATTCATTAGATGGATAATTCCAAACACTTCAATTTTAAGTGTCTGTCCTTAGTTTAGCAGTAGCACAGTTGCATATGAGTCAGAATTTTATGTTTGAAATCCTGCTGCAGAAGCTTAAATACATATTCTAATCTAACATACTAGTATGGTATTGAGGGGGTGCTGCGTTGTCAAAATTGCCATCTGTTGAATGAGATGTTAAAGCATCTCCAGTTTCTTCTCTTACGTACACATAAAAGATCCCAAGGCACACCTTGAAGAGTAGAGGAATTTTCCCCAGTGGCCTGGCTAACATTTATCCACAACCCAAGTCATTAAAATGTAGATTATCTGCTCACTATTTTACATGGAAACTTGTTGAGCATAAACTGGTTGCTGCATTTTCAGCAGTAACTACACTCCATTTACTGTCAAGGACTTTTGGATATCCTGAGCTGGTGAAAGACACAATGTAAGTGCGTTTTATTTCTTCCTGTCTAATTAACCAACACTGGAATCATTAATTGAGAGAAAGAATAGATTAAAAAACCATTATTTCTGCAAATTAATTTTTACATTGTACACAATTGTTAAAGTTTAGAAATACTGAACATGGAATGGACATGAGAACTTCTTTGGTTTTACTAGTGCTTGTAAAACAAACATTAC
Organism: Chiloscyllium punctatum; assembly: GCF_047496795.1. NCBI lineage: Eukaryota > Metazoa > Chordata > Chondrichthyes > Orectolobiformes > Hemiscylliidae > Chiloscyllium > Chiloscyllium punctatum. The sequence continues at coordinate 51,060,917 of NC_092770.1, forward strand.
AAAATGTATGTTATAGTTCAGTATCCCAAACCTAGCATCATTGATAGGATTGGTATAATAATGCCAAAAATACTATACAATAACTTGAACATCTAAACAACAAAAAGCATATCAGGGGTTTACATTATTCCATTATTTAAATTTTCATTTAACTTAAAATTTTGTCAAAAATGCTTTTATATTCACTGTTTCATCAGAAGTTGGAATTCAAAAAATTAAATTTGAGGCATTACTTCAATTCTGTATGTGATCTTGTGTCAGATGCCGAGAAAGGCTTTTTTTTACCCACTTGAATATACATATTATTGTTGAGTGGAAATATAGAATAGTTGAAGAATATTACTATGCAGAAGTGTATTATGGATTTAATTAAGGTAGAGAGCATTTCGTAGAAATTAAAGTACTTGCTTCACATAAATTCACTTCCAACCCTCCCATTATTCAAAAATTACATTCATCGAGGAATATAGAACTTTAGATTCATGTTTACAGTTGATGCCAAGTTAGGAGGAACATTACGTTGTGTAGTCTGAACTCGGAAGCTATAAGGATAGATGAAATAAACAGGTAAAACTGGCAGAAAGATCAATATGCGGAAACTTGATCCAATAAAGACAAGCAGAAAAATGTTAATATCAATGAGACCAAGAACTACGGAATAGCAAGGGAATTCAGAAATCCAGCTACACAGTTATTAAAAAAAATCATATTAAGAATATTGGTCTTTATCTCAAGGTGGCTAGAGTATAAAGGGATGAAAATGATGATTACTTATGCAGCACCTTGCTCATAAGAAAGGAACAAAAAAGGCAGTGAAAGAAGGAAAGTAGTAAATGTACAAACAAAAAGCACCACATAAAGGCAAACTTTTCCCATCAGTTACAGGTCACTGCTCAAAAGTACTCTGCACTTTAGATAATGAATTCAACATGTATGCTACAAATAAGATTTTTAACATTTACAATTGTGCATATATGAATTGAATGATCATTTGTAAAGTTTTCAATTGCATTTTTAGAACTGTTTTATGTCGTTTTCACTCAGATTAAATTTTATCTCAATAAATTTAGTATGTTATAGATAATAAAATATTTAATGTTTGTTCCCAACAAGTGGATTTTAGCACCATAGCACACTAAACAATGTGAAAATTGGACAAGCAAAAGTATAGCAGAGACTCATTTTTCAGCCAAGAGTACAAAAAGAAGTTAAACTAGTTCAGTCTCAGCTGGTAAAGTGGGTACAGTCATAGTTGCTATGCTCTGGAAAGATGTGAGGCCATTGGGGAGAGTGCAAAAAAGGTTATGAGAATGGTTTAGGATCTGTGGAACTTTAATTTCACAGATTTTATAAGTTAGGACTATTTTCCTTTGAGATCAGGAGGTTGAAGGAGAGTTGATAAAAATATTCAAAAAGCATGAAGAGTTTGAAGAGATAGTGAAAATCTATTTAAACTGACAGAAGGATGGAGAAAGAGGCACCAAAGATTTAAGGTAATTGACAAAAAATGTCTTGGAGGCACAAGGAAAAATGTTTTCATTGAATGACTGAATAAAATCTGGAATACATTCCTTGACAGTGTGGCGAGGGTTTCAAATCAATTTAAGCAGGAATTGGATTATTATCAGAAAAGGAAGAGCATGCAGGATCACAGAGAAATGGCCAGGTAGCACTGGGTGAATTCCTCAAAGAACTGTCAGAGACAGAATGGGCTGAATGGCTTCAGTCTGAGCTACCACAATTGTGTGAAATTGCAATTTATACTCCCAGTGAAAACACTCCAAAAACAAAATCACCTGGACATTCCCCCCCCCCCCCCCCAGTCAGATCATATAACTGCAGAGGTGAAATGTAAACGAAATATTAATATTTTAAGAAACCAAAACTTAAGTCCTTAAAAGAGTTTTTTTTAGTATTCCATAGAACAATTTTGGGTTAGAAATAGTAGTGTTCAAAGCTGGATAATTCTCCATTAAATTCTTATACAGTCTGCATCCTTACCACAATGCTATTTTAACGGGGGAGGGGAAGAAAATGGCCTTTACTCTTCAATTTGGCTTTGATAGTTCTTAGTCTACGTACATGCAATAGCGTTTATTTACGCAGACTCAATAAAAAGGCTGCAATATTGACTTTGCTGTATAAATGTGTTGAAAGTCGATGAAGTTCAAAGGTAACAGCAAAATGGGCGTTTAGGAAAGAGCTCTAGAGTTCCACTATCTAACATGGAATAAAAAGTAATATAACTGAACGTACTGTGGATCCAAGCTTAGGAGGAGGATGGGGCTAAAATCACATTAATTTTCATATGTCATGAATAATTCCGTAAACCTTTAAAAGGAAACAGAATGTTTAAACATTTCAACAAAAGGATCTGCGGCATGTTATTTGCAAGGTAATCATAACGTCATTTAACAGATTTCATATAGATGCTAAATGCATACATATTCCGAATGTTCCTCTCCACGCCCTCCTTCCACATTATTATGCCCTCCATTTAGAGGTCCAGCAGCGACCAAAAATTGCTAAACAAAATTTATGCCAACAGTAACCTCATCAACTCTGGGCGTTTCATCAGGAGAACCGATTTTCTCGGCTATTTTCAAAGACCTATCTTTACTTGTATAACACCTTACGCTGTTCCACTGACTTGAGCTGTTGCACCTTGGACTGTAGTTAGACTGCTTTAGCACTCAGCACTCTTGGGGGGCGGGGGTGGGGTGGTGTAAAATCAAACTGCAGGATGTTGGAGAGAAAGATTCGTTGTTTAAAAAGTCACACCTCCCCATCCCACCCTCCAGCAACGGGAAATGTTGAGACAGGGGATACATTTTTGAGGAAATGCAAGTTTCTTTTAGGCCAGTGTACGTGGGCTAATTTCCTCCCAGAATCAGAGCCGCTAGGACTCAGACTACGATTCCTCATCTGTTCCTTTCAACTCTCGACTTTACTCCACGTCAAGCCCCGCCCACGCCTCGCGCTGATTGGTGCGCTGACGTCACGCAGCATTCCATTTCAGAACGTTCCCTGGATGCGGCGCAACTTGCGATTGGCTGAGCGCCGTGCCCTTGCACAGCCCTCGCTCACACTCTGTCATTCTAATTTTTTTGTTCTTTAACTGCAACCATCCTGTTTTGGTTAAACTGCAACTAACGAATCAAACTTGACCGCCGACTAAGGGAATAAAAGAAAAAGAGACCTCTTAAAACTATAGAAAGCATCGCCGACCGAAGCCGAATCTCTCAGTTTGCAGCCCTAATGTTGGAAACACTGCAACTTGTTCTTATTTCTATATTCAGAGAGGAATAAGGGTGCGTAACAATGTAATTAAAAAGGCAGGAGCATGCGTAGGCTGGCAATGCTATCAGCCAAAAGGAGCAGATTCCACGCCTACAAGAAACTGCTGGCGCTTTCTGATTGAACAGACAATCCGTCCATCAAAATATAGGCTGAGATTAAAATCTGAAGTGTTAATTAAGTTGTTTTTATGCAAATTCGCGTGCTCTGCTCTATAAATTTAGACTTGCGAAAAAAATTACTGGAAACAAATCTTGGAAGAAACACGTTTAATTTGTCACCTTTTTTTCCTCCCTAAAATACACAAAACTCATTTTCCATCAGCTCCAGTACACGAAAATTCACCACCATTATACCTGAAAATCTATTGCCCCAATAAGGTTGCTTTTACCATATCAAGAATGAAAAGTACATCTGATAAACAACCTGTCCTCAATCTCCTTTTACCCCGTCCAAACTTTGGAACTGAATACAACTTTAAAACATTGAAATTGAGAGTAAATTTCTACTACAAAATATTTATTGCATTTGGATTAGGAAGTATACTTTGGAACAAGCTCTATCACAGAACATAGAACAGTCAAGAATAAAAATCGAAAAAACTGCGACTGGTGTAAATCAGAAACAAAATCATAAATTGTTGAATTTGGGTTCTGAGGAAGGATCACTCGACCCGAAACCTTAACTCTGATTTCTCTCCACAGATGCTGCCAGAACTGCTGAGCTTTTCCAGCAATTTCTGTTATTGCTATAGAACAGTACAGCGCAGGAACAGGCCCTTCGGCCCTACTCGTCTACGCCGACCACGGTACCATTCTAAACGGATTCCATCTGCCTGATATCCTTCCATGAATAAAAATAAACTGTAAATGTCAGTTTTATTTCTGTTTTATAACAATGAACTTAAAACGCGAAGTTTCCAAACGTATCAAACAACTACATATTGTATAAGACGACGCATATTTTGATTCAAATAGAAAGCCAAACATGACATGTAACTGCTAAAGTTAGTTATTAAATATGTGCAGCTGTATCACTTTGTCTAGGGGGCTGGTGATGGAGCTGTGTTGGGAGGACGCCTGCGCACTAGGCTGCTCCGGCAGGGTTCCATTGCTCCATCCGGGTCCTCTGCATTAGCATTGGCAGCCGAGGCACAACTTTTCCTCGAGGCAAAGTGAAATCCCGGCGCGCTCGCACCCGCGGAATATAGTCCCTAGATTCAGCCGCTCGAACCGTTAACGGAAAAGTAGCGGCCGGAGCCCGGCGGCCCCGCGGCTCGAAGGCGTCGGTGTGGCGGCAACGCTGAGGCCCCGAGCCGGCTGACCCCTTGCCCGACTTGTTTTCGGGAGAGTTTTGTGAAAAATGGCGTAAAGTGAGTGATGAGTCCTGTGTCCGTACTAGCAAAGAGAGGCAAGAACTTGCTTTGCAGACTGTGTCTACTTGTTCTTTCGATTGTTTATGCCGGGTTATTTATTTATTTATTTATTTATTTCAAAGCTGTTTAAGTTTCTTCGATTCTCGCAGACGCGCTTGTAAAAAGCATCCACGCCAGCAATCGCACGCGCACAAACAACTAACTTCAAATCGTTTGGATTCAAAGTGTCTGAAAAAGTGCTTTTGAAGTCCAGCCATGGAGATGCAAAGCCTTCAAGAGGCGCTGAAAGTAGAAATCCAGTGTCATCAGGTAAAAAAGAACCCATTTCCTCTTTATGGTCTAAAGAGAGAATGAAAGAGGGAGAGCGAATCAAACCTATAATAAGCTGGGCATCTCTTAGCGACGTTTAGGATTTAAGGATCAATTAAGAGTAATAACCTGCTGGTGAGGTTGTTTGCATCCAAGGTCTTTAACTTTGAGACTAGTTTTTACTGGTGTTCGAGTTGAGCAACAAGGATTTGGAGTATTATTGCGGTTGGCTTGTGTATGTGTGTGTGTGTGGTGAGGAGATTAGTACGAGACTTGAATATTTATGAGATGCTCCAAACTGACTCAGTGTTTGCGTGCCTCTTTGTTCCTCCCAGTCATGATAACTTATATTGCTCTTTGACCTTTTATATTAAATTCATATCAATATCCTATTCCTGTTTTTGTTGTTTTTAGAAACTAGTTGCACAGATGAAGCAAGATCCACAGGTAAAATAGCTGATTCTTTAAGTCTTTTCTTTATCCAGTGTGTTCGTGAAGACAGACGATCAGAAACTTTATCAGCACAGATCTCATTTGGTAGTCAGCATAGCTGTAGAGTGTGCATGCTAAACAGTAATTGTTAACACTTTACTGAATTGAAATCGACAAATATTTATTTTCCGCCCATGTCACATTGCAGATGTAATTTTAAAAATACGTTTTTTTTTAACAGAACGGAGAACTTAAGAAACAGCTCCACGAAAGACAAACCCGAATAACATCCCTTAGCGAGAAACAAGTAAGAAATTAGTTTAGTTTCTGGTCAGGTATCGATGTGTCTAATAGCGATTTAGCGTTTGCGATGACTTTCACTAAAAGTAACTGTGGGGGAAGGGAGGAAGGAGGGGGAGTTGTTAACAATGAATGTGCAACCTTCTAAAGGTTGCATAATGTGTGGCGAAGGCGATATGCATCTAGATGAATTACTAAAGTTAAAATGTTGGTTTATATGTTGAGATGAGTTTGCTTCCAAATGAAGCGAAGTTGTGCGTGCGTTTAAGTTGACAAATTCTGAGGCGTCCATTTTGGATAGGTCGACATATTTTCCAAGTATGAAAAGAGAAGGGGAAAATCTGGCAACTAATTTGTACGTTAAGTTTATAATACCGATTTATATCCTCAAGATCCCCACCCAGTTCCTGCCGGAATGCTTAACTAGTTTATTTGTGGTTTATTTGAGTTATAATGCTCTTACTTATCGTCTCCTTGTCCTGATTTGACGTATGAACGGTTGATTCGGGCTTAGGACCACTTTCCTTTTTCTTCTGTTGTGTGAATTTAGTGAGCGGGGTATTGATCGGGACGCGATTTGTTTTGGGGAATATATGAAAATATCGAAGTGCGTGAATATTGCTGCTGAGAACTCCGAAGGCCGACTTTGCATACTTGGAGCAGTTGATGGAGCTTGGCTTCTAGCGGAGAGCTCTGATTATTACAATGGAAAAAAAATTCAGCACCACGAACAGATGCCATTGAACGCACAGCTTGCTTTTGGCTCTGTCCAGCACTCAGCCCCTCAGCAATTTGGTGTATTTTTGCAAAACGATCACATTTTTGACCTCCTCTTGATTTCCAATAAAGGTTATCATAATTCTCATGAAGCATTTTAAGAGGTTTAAAATCCAAACGCTCAGTATACTGAGTTTTTCTTAACTCCATTGATCTTGTTTCTGTTGGAATGCAGCTTGCAGCACCAAGTTAGCACTGCATCTTAATTTTGTTAGAGATCGAAATGGTAAATTCTTCAAGGATAATCAGTGATCTTGGTCATTGTTTTCGAAGCTAATGATGGAAAGTGTCACTTTGTTTCTGGGATGAAGTAATTGTGTATATGTTGTTATTTATTTATTTTGCTAGTACATTCAATTTAGTAGTGGAAGCTTCCATTTTGTAAGGGGTGTTGTGTTTTTTTTTCTAACATGGAGAAAACTATGGAATGAAGAAATCACATTTGAAGTGTGGAGGGGGATGGGGCCTCATTCATGCTTAACATTACCATTTTGATCGCATTGATATTTTGTGAGGGGGAGGGGCAGGAGGTGAGGGAGCACATAAACTGCTGCTTATAATCATTGTGCGTTTAACAAATCAGTTTTTGATTTATCAAAAAACTGTTTCTTGCCTACTTCCCCCACCCCCATCATGGAAGAAGGTATTTTTGTCTTTTGATCACTCAGCATTTTTGTATTGTAGTTACAATTTTTTAAAAAAAGTGTACCAAAATCTCTTAAGTTGCTCCTGCTTTATAATCACTTTATCAGACTTTATTTAGGTGGAAATAGCATGGATGTTTTTCGCCAACTACTAGTAGGAAGAACCCAAAGACAACTATTTTAAAGTGCTTTATACAGTAATGTTTCATATCATACTGAACTGTAAAGTTCAAGTGAACTAAATTTTCTTATAAAAATGGATGTAAATTTCTCAGAGTGCTTATCTGAACTGGAATATGATTTTATGCAGGCCAATAACTTCCCAGTACATTGTCCAAATGGACATTTGTTCATAAGTTAAATGAAACAAGTATTAATGGGCAGTTTGATCACAAGAAAAGGGTTTCAGTTCAGTACTTTGTTTCTGTAGTATTTGACAATTGGGATGGACGTTCCCTCCATCATTGAGATCACTTACTGAGCTCAAATTGGTGACTGAACTCAACTGAAGCTGGAAATTTCTTACACAATTGACACTGAGTCAGAGAGTATTATTTACTCACTGAGTTATCAGGGAATCTCGGATCCTGATTCCCAAGTGAGCAACAAACAATTGGAACACCTTGTATTGATATCTTTGGTTTGGTCACATCGTAGAAACAACTTTTTTTGGAATTTGCACCATGCTCGGGTAAATTCAGCCTTTAATGAAATGGCAGAACAAACATTTGTACTGAATTCTAACAAAATATTGCGTATTTGAGATTCTGGATGTTTCAATAAAATTTGATCTCTTGATGTCAATTAATTTGTTAATTGTTTCTTGCATCTTTTGAAGTGCTGAGGAAAGGTTTACCTTTTATTTAGAATGTTGTAGATCTGTTGAGAACTATTTGATCACTTTGTTTTCCATTACTTACTTTGTTTTATTGTAATTTATATTTGAATCAACTGCAACTTCTAGTATTAATCATTTTCTGAAAAATAGTCTTTGGAAAAATGATTTATTTCCTTCCATTCTAATAAATGGGGAGGTTAAGAGTTTTTGTTCTGATTTAAATGTGAATGTTCTATTTCATTTCTTTAATTGCTGGGTTAGCAACAGCACACTGAATTAAGTATTGTGATAATATCAAAGTATTTCACTTAAAAGGTAACTTTGCGCAAATTAATTCCAATTAAAGGTACTTTGCAAAAGGCTAATTTGCATTATATTGCTTACAAAAATCAATCTGATAATCTAGATCATCCTCTTTTCACATTTGTTCTTCAAAATAAGCTGCTAAATTTCAGTTTTGTTGAAAGATAAAGATTTCATACTCACTGGGAATGCTTACACATGAAACAGCCTAAAACCATGAAAATCAATGATGTATAAAATTGAACAAAATTTAAATTAAGGGACCACAAAACAAAGAGATTTGAAATGGTCAAAAATGAGTCCATGAATAACTGGTCAAATTGTTACAGTTAGACTGGACACTACCTCTGCTAACGTGTAAATAACAAAAAGTATTTTTAGTGCAAAGTCAAACTAATAAGTAATTGTACAGTAGAGAAGAAGTCTCTTTACAAAACCAGTATGCATTTTAATACAAATAGATTATGATGAAGCTGATTTGATAGTACTTTGCTGCCTTGCCAGTGAATCAGTGATAATGCAGTCTCTCTTTCTGTGATTTGTTACTTGGGCAACTGATGGGTTTGAAATTATTCACTACGTGCTTTCAGTGACCGAATGCTGATAGCAAATCCTTTGCCTGTATGAGGTTGTTTAATATAATTTAATGTAATGAAGCACAGTAATAATGCTTCTTAGTGTCACTTGACTGTTGTTTGAGCAGAGCATTATCCTTCACATAACATGATATAATATACAAAGAGCCCATTTGCTGGTTCAGTACATTATGTGCCACGAACAATTGTGTGTTTGTGTGTGTAGCAGCAATGTTGACTTGTGTTGTACTAATGTTTGGAAAACATATTTAAGAGCATATTATTTCTCCTTTATAAATATTACATTTCAAATTTAAGTGAAGTACTGACAGTGTTTACCAGTAACTAGCAGGCTTTTCTTTTGCATATGGCATTTACTTTTTCTGTTTCTCCCCCACCCCATCCCCACTCAAACTGGCTAAAATAGGGTTGTTCTGTTTCTATTCTGTATGACACTTTCTAATTTCTTCCTTATTTTAAGATAGTTTTTTAATACGCAGTACATCGCTTAATATTTATCCTATTTTTTAAAAAAAGCATGTAAATATTGATTTAGATTGACTTGGAATTCATTACTAAACTGCCAAAATGGATGTAACTTTAATGCTTTGTCCTTTTGGGTATCTTATTAGGTGAATTGATTATATGACAGGAATAAAATAGTTCATCTAGCTCAAATATTTTGTTATACCTTGAAAACAAGATCAAAAGTACATGGCAAGTACTTCTTTTAGTTTTTATTCTTCTTTCACTGTGTAAAAACTTTTAAACAGATGTGTTTCACAAGTGTCTGAATACCTTGCCCACTTCGTTGACCATTATTTGTATGACACTTGCTTGGATGTTATCCAATATTGGAGGATTTTATTGGTAGATAGAATCATATAATCCCTACAGCTTGGAAACAGTCCCTTGGGCACAAAAGGTCCACACTGACCCTCCGAAGAGGAATGCAACCAGACCCATTCCCTTACCCTAGATTTACCCCTGACTAATGCACCTAACACAATGGGCAGTTTAGCATGGCCATTCACTTGACCTGCTGCACATCTTTGGATTGTGGGAAGAAACCAGAGCATCCGGAGGAAACCCATGCACACATGGGGAGAATGTGCAAACTCCACATGGACAGTCGCCTGGGCTGGAATTGAACCTGGGTCCCTGGCACGGTGAAGCAGCAGTGCTAACCACTGAGCCATCATGCCACCCTATGCATGATAATCAACTTTGAAACCATCCTTACCTGACGCCGACAACGGGTTGTGGATTGTAGTTTGAATTGTAATTCTGAATTATCTGATTCTTTATTTTTTAAGCTTGGAGGCATTGAGGGCAGTTTTGATATGGTTAAAGCCATCTGCTTGTAACCAGCTAACTGCATAGGTCAGCAATTGAACAAGCTATATGGTTTTTGTGCTTGTCTCAGGAAAGGATACAATGCTAGCAAATAGAGTAGTCCAATAATGATCACTATTACAGTCCAGAACTTTTTTCAAGATTTTACATACAAAGTTTTCAACTTGGTTTTTGCGTAACTTTTGAATCTTTGTTACTGTTACTTTGATATTTTGTTATTTGTTAATTCTGAAAAAGGTGCTTTAAAAAAAAGCAAAAATCTGTTTAAAAAAATTTTTCCATACCTGTGGAAATGTTCTGATCGGGATGATGTAATCTGAGTCTCCTTAGCCATTTCTGATTAAGGTGCTTATTTTTTTTGTGAAGTTGTAATTATACTTTTGTATGTCATATAGATCTGCTGAAGCAGCATAGTTCTGGCTGTAACCTTTGACAACAGCAATGTGGAAACATGTAAAGCAAACCTTTATTGTAGTTGGAAAAAACATCATGAACTGCAAAGGGGTACTGTCTAAACAGTGGGCAATTATATTAAAATAGATTTAATTAATAATATAGTTATGGGAATACATTTGTTTTATGTGATTGATTAGAGGAAATCAATTTATATTACTCATTGTTTCTCAATTAGTGGAAGACTGATCTAATTTAGCCATTTAATATGGCTAGTTTAGTTTATTTTGTACCAGTTTAGGTGAAATACGTGGAAGTGGGAAAATGGCCAGGTTTCGACAATGTGCAATGTTTTACATTTCTGACCAATATACTTAAAGTAATGTAGAATTTGATTTAATTTTGCTTCTAGGTTTTAAGTAAGCATTTTAGATAAAATTGCTATCTATTAACATGCATTCTTAAACTCCATGTGTATCTAGTGTGAGTTGGTTCAGAATGCTGCTTTGAATTCATCACAGCTAAGCTAAAGATGACCATTATTCATAATATGCTTTATAATCAAATTTCTTAGTCTGTCTTTTGCAATTGCCACTTTAGTTGAGTTAAAATGCTGGTCAGTACTTTTATGAATGCATTTATTCCGTATAATTGTTTTCAGAATATGTTTTCAGAATAGGGTTAAATTTGTTTTTTGTGTGCAAAACATCATTTTAAAAATCCCATCTTTAAGAGTTTATAACAGCAGTTCCTATTTTAACATTGGCTTTTGGCATTTGCACATGTTAAGTTGGCATAATGATGAAAATTAAGTTTGAAATCTATTGTTGACTTCATCTTTACCAGGAAAAATGAGTAATAGGGCAAATGTTCATACTGAAGCTCTAGACAGCTCTACCCCTCCCCCATCTAAAGTCTCCTCCTGGTTGGTACCACATCATAGAAAAAGCCATTTCCATTTGCAAAATGCAAGTTGATTTTAAAAAAATTGTGGCCTTCCAAAGTATATCTGAACTATCATAGTTTCATCTTGTTAAAATAGAGTGAGAGTACAAGGCTAATATTTATTATCCATGAAAATGTGTGGGAACTGCTGCGCTCTATGATGAAGACTTTTCTCAAAAATGCTAGCTGGGGAAAAGCATTCCAGGATTTTGACTTCAATGGAGGAACACAATATTCACAAGTCAGGTTGGTGCATGAGATGGAGAGGAACTTGAACTTGAAGTTGGTTCTGTTCCCAAGTGCCTACTACCATTCTAGGTGATCTATCTTGCTGATTTGGATAGTGCTGTTGAAGAAGTTTGGTGTGCTAATGTATCCTAGATGACTGATTTTGATTTTGAAACTTTCTTGATTGAAGGGCCTGTTTACGGATTGGGAAGAAGGTGTCAATGAATACTAAGCAATCAAAGTTATAATACCAGATTGTACTGGTAATGTGAGAGGTAATATGAAATGTGTTTGGATAAGGTTTTCAAGAAAACAAATCTTTGTAGATGTTGAAGCATTGTTGGGTCCACTGGCTTCTCACCTGTAGTATCTCTCACCTCTTGTGTTTAGTGATAATATTTGTGAACTATTCTCCATTCACATATGTAACATGCATTTTCTTCCTCTTTCTTTGACAAAACGGCTCCCTCAACAAACATAAGTTTTGTTGTATTTTCTTTGTGTTAAGTTTTGAAAATCTTTGTTAAAATATTCCTCCACACTGAACTCCATGATATTTAATGACATCTGGCCAAACATGAGCAAGTAATGTACTTCTTATAGTTGATGAGTAGAAGTCCTCCATGTTGAACATGACTTGGAAGAAGCAGTGAAGATATCAAATGCATAGAATTTACTCTGTGTAGGAGATTTCAATGCCCATCTAAAAAGAGTGGCTTGGCAGCAGCACTGCTAACTGAGCTAGCTGAATTCTGAAGAATGTAACTGCCAACCTAGTCTTGCAGGAGATGGTGAGAGCAATTGTACAAATGGGGGGGGGAAAGCAACTCCCATATTTGCTGATTATACCTACTGAAACATTTCTCACTGGTTGCATTGGTTCGAGTGAGCCCTGGATAGTCTGTGAAGAGGTGACCTTTTGTCTTCACACTGAGGGCATTTCATCATGCTGTGAACCATTGCAACAATGCTAAATCAGATTTTAGACTATTATTGAACTGATGGACCTTGGTTTAATGAGGAGTGTTGAAGACCATGTAAGAGCAGAGGTTAGGCACACCTAAAATGAGAGTGCCAGCCTTTTGAAGATACAGCATATGAATGCTAAAAACACAATAAGCACGCTTAGGACAGTTAAGTTGTCCTTCAACCAGCTGATTAGATTCAGGCTCTGAAGTCTGCCATGTTTCAATCATGAATAGTTTTTGCAATGGAGCAACCAGTGGAAGGAAGAGACACCATGAATATTCCCATCCTCAAAGATAGAATTCAGCCAGTGAATGTAAAAGGCAAAGTTGAAGAGTCTGCAAACATTTTTTAAAAGAAAGTACCAAATAATCCAGCTGCTGTGCCTCCTGAGGCTTCCAGCATAACAGCCTGTACTCTGTAAATTTTGTTCTCTCTCCTTGATATTGAGAAATGGTTGGTCAAGTTGTTATAGCAAAAGCTAAAGATCCTGACAACACCCTGGCTGCAGTGCTGAAGTCTTGCACTTATGGACTGTTGTTCCAGTATAGCTGCAACACTGGCATTTGCCCAACAAAGTGAAAAATTGCCCAGATCCATTCTGACCGTGCAAGGCAAAATAAATCTCATCCTGCCAATTACAGCCGTATAGCCTAATCTTTGGAAGTGTTGTCGAAAGTGCTATCGTGAATAATGAGTGATGAATAATCTGCACAACTTTATACAGGTGAGGTTGTGCCAGGACAACAACAACTCCAATCTCGTTGTAGCTTTGGTTCAAACGTTATAAAGGTTTGAAGTGAAATGGGAATGATTACCTGGGCATCAATGACTGCTGGTACAATTGAAGTTAGTGGGAATGGAGGTTAACTTTCCAGTGGTTGATCTGAACTATTATTCATGCTTTATTGTGTTTGTTGTGATTTCATGAGTTGTTACAGAAGTTCAAACTGTTGTCAACTGGTTTATAACTGACCATCTTTCCACCATAAAATCAGAAGGGGCAATATTTGTTGCTAGTGACATTGAGAAGTAGTGAATAGTATTGAACAAATAAGGAAGTCAGTGCCTGCATGCTTCAAGGTATGGACAACATTCAGACATGGGCTGATTAATGGTAGCTAATAGTGCCAGGCATTGAACATGTCTAACTGAGTCATTGTTAGGCTACTTTAAAGAGTAATTGAGAGTTGCTGTATTGGTGTGGGACAGGATCCCTTTATAAATCACATTGTTGGGATGGCAACTCTGAATTGGTTCAATCCAATGACATGGTCAATTAAATTATAAAGTTTGAATCTATGTTGAGGTAAAAATTTTGTTTGTTCAGAAGTTGAAAATGACGACCATATGATTGTCCTAGGAGCGCAACTGCTAATTCGTTTGAAAATACATGACTTATTCTACCAGGTGGGCACTTGTATCATTTTGGTTGACATGGTGCTTTTATTTGTTATCTTGCCATGCCTTAAATTGCTTGTATTTTTCATGTGAAGTAGAAAAATATGCAACATAACTGAGTTTTTAAACGTTGCTGGGTGTCATCAGTGCAGCTTTCTTTGCACGCTTGGATTTTGGCTTTGAGAAGATAGTTATCCACTATGTCTCAATTCAGCATTCTTTTGGACCACATGATACATAGCCAGATGTGAAGAATAGAATTGCAAATTAATTCTTACTACTTTATTCTAGTCTCACTTCACAAATTGTTATCACCAGGACCATCTTTTTAATTTTTCCTTATTGCCGTAGTTTGGTGTAGCAGATAATTAATTTGAGAAAATAATCTTGGTTCTCCGAGATTAAGAAACAATTTAAAGATGAACTCAATATTCACAGAATTGCAGAAATGTTAGTGTGGAAAGAGGCCATTGTCTGTACCAGCTTTCTAAACTTTACATAGTGCCATTCCCCTGCCTCCTCACTAGACGTGTGAAACTGTTTATTATTAAATAAAACACTCTTAGTTCCCTTGGGATGGGCTGTTGTTCTGGGAGTGTGCTGACTGTCTTTCAGTTCCTTTTTGAAAGTGGTCATTCTTTATGCGTGTACCTAATAGGGTATTTTATCTTTATCTTTTGTCAACTTGTGTTCACTTAAAAATCAATTATCAAGTCAGGCAGGAGCCAACATTTTTATTTCACAGGTTGAGGTACAGAAATTAACTCAGTGGTGTGTTTGTGGCTTGTCAGAACTGTGCTCTCTTTACTAAATTCCACACCTAATAGGAACAGTATCACTGCACAACTGTCTGATAGGAAATTATAGGATATTGGCCCAGTGACACGAACGGAATGCCAAGAGGAGATCAAGTTAATAGAGTGTTGGAATTATATATAAAGGATGTTCAGATGACATATGTCTTCTGGTATTTAGTATTGGAGGACAACTCCAGGAAGGAGTTGCTGCAGAAGTAATCTTTGAATCTTTGAGTTATTTGTGGGCTTGACACAGAGGGAGAATTCCAGGTAAATACTTTGCACTTAGTCTGAATAATCAAAGAACTAGGAATTGAGGAGGGACCTCACAAATAGATGGTTGAGAAAGCAAGAACGCTCAACTTTTAATGGAACTAATGCCCATAATTTTCAAGGGATCTAACACCATGAATTTACAAACTGCATAGACATGTACTATTTTCCACCTGAGAATAGTTAGTTTGTGAGAAGCCTTTTTTTTAAACATCTTTTATGCCTCAAAGATTGATATGCACGTAGAGAATCAGTGATGGAACAATTTTAAGCATTACTATCATAACCTTTGACAGGGTTTAAAAAAATGTTTGAAAGTCTATTTCTTTAATTGACCAGGTGCTTTTAGAAATAGCTTTCACCTCCAAAGTGAATAATAGAACATAAATATAGAATCTAGAATAGATACAAGTAAAATGAAAATGTAATTTAGTATTATTAAAGAGATAATAAAAAGCACAGGTGAAGTAGAAGTAAAAAGAAAAATCTTAAAGGAGAAGGGATGACAGAGTAAGCAGACATTATAAACTTGAAAATATACTCTTCAATTAAAATTCAAGTATAAGTTACATCAATAAAGCTGCTTTTACTGGTTGAGTAACTTTACAGTAAATGTTCAATTCGCAGAAGTGTAAATGCTTAATCCAAAACCAACTATTGTAAAACAGATGTCATTTTCCACTTTCCTTGGTGAGCTAGCCATCTAAGAGCTTGAAAGAACTGAACAAGTTACAAAAGGTGAGTATAGAATGACTAGAATACAAGGAGATTTATAAATAGATGCTTAGAGATAAAATAGCAATTCTACAGTTTGTCTTGAACTTGAATCTGAGAGAGTTCAACTATAACTGATTCTGAAGCCCATTCTCTATTAACCCACTTATGGGGAATTGAACTGCCACAAATGGTAAAGTAGACAAACATAAAACAAATCACTGAAATCGTGATGATAAAGAATGTCAGAGCATCCTATTTAGGTTATACTCCCAAACATGAGCAAATTTCCATTGGGTGTCAAAGTGTGAATGAATGCATGGATGGGGTGAGATTGGCAGGGGTGCAGAATGCATGAAAGACAGAAACTGAAGACCATTTTTTAAAAGTGAAAGTCTTTTATTTACTTAAGTGCTTTTGCACACCAGTGTGTAACTCAGAACAAGAGTTGGAACTGGAGGGCCGACCCAATTTCTGAAATTAGTATCAATATCAAATATTCTCAGATCTGATGTACAGCAGAATACAGTGGAGTAAAAAGAAAACTGTGAACCAGTTCACAAACATACCATTGCTCAAAATAAGAAAGGCTGTGTTTTCATTTTAAATACAAGGAATTACTGTAGCCTTTTCAACAAAGCAACCAATTTTATGTAAAAGCAATACACACCGTAGGATAAAACATTTTACAAAACCCAGAGGCATTTTAAGCTTGAAAATATGCAACAGTATTTGACTTCATAATATTAAAAATCAAACCGATGAATTTCTGTTGCAGGTCTGATAGGAGAAGCTATTCAAGAAACTAAATTATAAAATAGCTTAGGAAATTAATGGTAAATTAGTTGATCGTTACGTCATAGAACAAAAGGTTACACTTGAACATAATCAGGATTCATTGTCAAAATTGTCAAAGCAGTTGTGTGTTCCTGAGGTAAGATGCTAAGAATAATGTGCAAAGATGAGAAAATAAATGATACTGCAGAGCTCTGAAAACTGGTTCTCCTGAACGCTGTGTAATAAAATGTGTTGCTATGATACAAGCTGCTAAAGAAGTTCATTAAAGGCCGTTAAACAAAGCTGCCAGACTTGATTCCTTTTAAAGACTGCTTATTTGATTTCAGACTGTGTATTCATAATTAAAATCCACTGTGAGAGTGATTTGGAGTTCTCACTAACTCCACTGTACACATACAGCTGAGGCAAAAGTAACTCCAAGTAATTGCCTCATTCCAAAGCAAGTTCTGTAGTTCAGCAAAGACAGAAGTTTCACACCATTCTTGTAAGAATGGTGGATAACGCAGGTATGTTATTAAGTGCTACCTAACATGCTTTCTGTTACTCTCTTAAAGATGATAAGGGTGGCATGGTGGCTCATGGTTAACACTGCGGCCTCACAGCGCCAGGGACCTGGGTTTAATTCCGGCCTCAGGCAACTGTGTGGCGTTTCCATATTCTCCCCCATGTCTGCATGGATTTCCTTCCACAGTCCAAAGATGTGTAGGTTTGGTGCATTGTCCATGGGAAGTACATTCCAACAGGATAGGTGGGGTGGGGAGCTGTGGGTGGGATGCTCCTCAGAGGATCACTGTGGACTTGATGGGCTGAATGCCCTGTTTCCAAACTAGGAATTTTATGATAATAACTGGTGTTTGGCTAAAAATGCACAGACACATTTGACTAAGCAATTATTCTTGGTTTGCAGTCATCAGTACGGTAATCATAAAGGTAAACATGGTTGACCTTCTCTAACCTTTGTGATGGAGTGTTTGAAACCTGAAGGTGGGACTGATCATTTTTATCCTTGGTTTCTTACCACAGAGGATGGTGGAGTTTGCAAAACGAACCTGGCATCTTGCTGGTTAGTATGTTTCAGTGGTTGGACAGGTAAATATTCAGTAAACTACTGAATATTGCAGTGAATTCTCAATCCAACAATGTTATAATGATACTCATTATAAATACATAACTGTTTCTGAACTTCACTAAAGACAATTTCCAAATTTTTTTCAAAGCATTTTTAATTCAAGTCTGAATAGAAGCAAGTGCAGATGTTAACACATCCTGAAACGACACCCACTTTAAGGAAAGCAGAATAGTTTTTGCAATTTGTGAGTATTCAGAGAAAATTATAAACTCAAATCTGAATTTAGTGGCTGAATTTAAAAAAAATTTGGAATGTGGAGTTGTCTCCCACAGACTATTTTTGAAAGTGCTCATATTTGACAAGGAATTGGATAGTTGCTTATAATGGATAAATATTAATAGGTCAGATGGAATTAGTCATGGTGTAAGATTAGACTTTTATGGTTACACTGAAGAAACATATTAGTGGATCCATAGTGAGCAAATTATTTATTTTTTGTGTTGTACCATTCTGAAAGTAGGCTTTATTGCATGAGTTCCATACCATTTCAGGTGACTTGCTCCCAGGTTATGTCAATACTGCTTCTGATTCACTATTTGCGGTGCATAAAAACTTCCTTACTTTTCTTCAATTCACTCCTCTTAAGTGAGAAAATGGTTGATCCCTCATTGCTGCTTGATGCCTGATACATTAATTAAGAAATCCAGGGTGCGATCTTTCAATCTACCAGGTTTCAGGCAGCTATATCTCGCTTCTGATTAACTAACTGGAATATTGTGAGTTTGTTTATATATGGTTATAACAAAGGAAAGAACATGCAAACTTCATTCTGAAGTTAGTCAAGGCAGCTGAATAAGGTTTGAGGTATTTGTTGAATAAATAGTTAATTTATAATTCTGCTTTTGTCTTAGCAATGGAACTTTTCGTAATGTCAGTGTTATTTTGCTTTTACACTCAAAGTCCTTGAGGGCGGCTTTAGGCGACTGACAGCGTGGAGTTTGCACATTCTCCCCGTGTCTGTGTGGGTTTCCTCCGGGTGCTCCGGTTTCCTCCCACAGTCCAAAAATGTGCAGGTTAGGTGAATTGGCCATGCTAAATTGCCCGTAGTGTTAGGTGAATGGGTAAATGTAGGGGAATGGGTCTGGGTGGGTTGCGCTTCGGCGGGTCGGTGTGGACTTGTTGGCCCAAAGGGCCTGTTTCCACACTGTAAGTAATGTAATCTATGATCTACATCCTTAAATTAAAGCAGGAAGCATTTTAGCCACACAACGGGTGAGAATCTATAATGAGAGTCAGAGTCATCGAAATAGACCCTTTGGCCCAACTTGTCCACGCTGACTAGACATCCCACTCTGACCTAGTCCCAATTATCAGCATTTGGTCCATAACCATCTAAACCCTTCCTATTCATATATCCATCCAGATGGCTTTTAAATGCTATAATTATATCCGCCTCCACCACTTTCTCTGGCAGCTTGTTTCATACACTTACCACCCTCTGCATGAAAATGTTACCTCTTTGGTCTTTTTAAAATCTTTCCCCTCTCATCTTAAACCTATGCCCTCTAGTTTTGGGCTCCCCTACCCTAGGAAAAAAAATTGGCTAGTCACCCTATCCATACCCCTCATGATTTTATAACTCACTGTAAGGTCACCCCTCAGCCTCTGGTGCACTAGGGAAATATGTATCAGCCTAATGAGCGCCTCCCAATAAATCAAGCCCTCCACTTCCAGGAGTATCCTTGTGAATCTTTGCTGCATCCTCTCAAGCCTTAAACATGTCCTGTACAGCCACATCATGTCGACCCAAGTCCTCAATGCACTGACAATAAAGGAAAGCATGCCACAAGCCGCTTTCACTGCTCTAGATTAGAGTGGTGTTGGAAAAGACTCTGATTTCCAGCATCTGAAGTCCTCACTTTTGCCTAGCTTTCATCACCCTGTCTACCTGTGACTCCACTTTCAAGGAACTATACACCTGTACCCTTAGGCCTGTTTGTTCGGCAACACTCTCCAGGGACGTACAGTTAACTGCCCTGGTTTGCCTTGCCAAAATGCAACACCTTACATTTAACTAAATTAATTTGATCCAATGACCCGTATGATCAAGGTCCTGTTGTACTCTGAGATAATCTTCACTGTCCACTAATCTGCTAAATTGGTGTCATCTGCAAACTTGCTAACCATATATTCTATGTTCAAATCCAAATCATTTACATAAATAATGAAAAGCAATGGATCCAGCACCAATCCTATCTTCAAGCCGTTTTTATATCCAATTAGGCTAGCTCCCCTGGATCCCATGTAATCTAACCTTGCTAGACAGTCTAGCATGTGGAATCTTGTCGATCGCTTTGCTGAAGTCCATATGTACAATGTTGATCGCTATTCCTTCATTAATCTTCTTTGTCACTTATTTTTAAAAAAAACTCTTATCAAGTTAATGAGACATGGTTTCCCATGTTGAAAGCCATATTGATTATCCTTAATCAATCCTTGCCTTTCCAAATGCGTGTAAGCCCTGTCCCTCTGAATCCCCTCCAACAACTGACTCACTGGTCTATAGCTCCCTGGCTTTTTGTTATTGTTTTTTTTAAACAATGGCACCACATTAGCCAACCTCCAATCTTCCAGCACCTCCACTGTGGTTGTCAATGATACCAATATCTCAGCAACAGAACCAACAGTATTTTTTCCTAATTTCCCACAAAGTTCTGGGACACACCTGATCATGTTCTGGGGATCTATCTACCTTTTATGCATTTTAAGACATGCAGCACCTCATCTTCTGTAGTATGAACTTTTTTTTCAAAACATCAACTTTTTTTTTCCCCCATGTTCGTTTGCTTCCATGTCCTTCATCAAATACTGATGCAAAATTTTCAATTGTTATCTCTGCCATTCTTTTCTTTCAAAAGATGCTCAGTCAATTACTGTATGGACTCGTGTAAAAGTCAAATTTTTTAGACTATTTTTAAAGCTTCAATTCATAAGAGAACATAGAACATTACAGTGCAGCGCAGGCCCTTTGGTCCTCAATATTGCACTGTCCTGTGGAACCAATCTGAAGCCTATCTATCCTACCCTATTCCATTTTCATCCAAACGTTTATCCAAAACCATTTAAATGCCCTTAACTTTGGCGAGTCTACTACTGTTACGGGCAGTGCGTTCCATGCCCCTACTACTCTGAGTAAAGAAACTAGCTGTGAGATCTGTCCTATATCTATCACCCCTCAATTTAAAGCTATATCTCCTTGTGCTAGCGATCATCATCCAAGGAAAAAGGCTCTCACTGTCCACCCTAAATCTCTGATTATCTTATGTCTCAATAAAGTCACCTCTGAAACTTCTTTTCTCTAATAAAAACAGCCTCAATTCCCTCAGCCTTTCCTCATAAGACTTTCCCTCTATAGCAGGCAACATCCTAGAAATTCTCCAAAGCCTCCACATCCTTCCTACAGCGCAGTGACCAGAACTGTATGCACTACCTCAAGTGAAGCTGCACCAAAGTTTTGTACGGCTGCAGTATGACCCCGTGGCTCTGAAACGTAATCCCTCTACCAATAAAAACTAACATACAGTATGCCTTCTTAACCTTATCAACCTGGGTGGCAACCTTGAGGAATCTATGTACATGGACACCGAGATTGCTCTGCTCATCTACACTGCCAAGAATCTTACCATTAGCCCAGTACTCTTTATTCCTGTTGCTCCTTCCAAACCTTACACTTTTCTGCATTAAACTCCATTTGCCGCCTCTCAGTCCAGCTCTGCAGTTTATCTATGTCCCTCTGTCACCTGCAATATCCTAGGCACTATCCACAACTGTACTGACCTTGGGTCATCCGCAAATTTACTAACCCATCCTTCCATACCCTCATCCAGGTCATTTATAAAAAGGACAAATAGCACTGGACCCAAATCAGATCTGAACTCCAGGATGAACATTTCCCATCAACTGCCACCCTCTGTCTTTTCTTCAGCTAGCCAATTTCTGATCCATACCACTAAGTCATTTATGAGGATCGACTAATACACGGAATTAGTTTTGAAGGGCTGAACTTCATGCTGCAGTTCGAAATAGCATATTATTAGCAGAAGTTGATTTGATCGTTCAACTAATCCTGGGTAAAGAAGAAAATCACAATGAATTATTGTAAAGGTGATTACCAGATAAAAGCTAGAGAAACGAAAATGAATTACAGTAAGTTTTTATTTATACAGCCAGATACGAAAATTTAACATGTCAAAGAATCATTGAAATCCTGCAGAATTACACTGTTCAACATCGTCATGGCCGGGTATAATGGCACACGCAAAATGAAAGATTTATTAAATTCTGAATGTGCAAGTATCTCGAGTTTTTCTGCCAAATTCTTCCGTTTCTCTCCCATTTACTCTCGTATGTTATGAACCTCAGCAATATGAACAAATTTGTCAAAAATTAAAGATTTAGCTAATATATCTCACCTTTTATTCAGATATAATGGCACAATTAAAATGATTAATTTTTTAACGATATTAACGTTTGGATATGTAGTGAACAAATTGCAATAAGTACCGATAGACTTTGACTTAGATAGACTTAGACTTAGTACTGGTATGAATGAATGAATCAAAACGTGCTGTAGTAAACCAAGGGGAGTAAGTAGAGTAATGAATGAATAGAGATGCAATATAGTAAACAAAGAGTGATGAGTAGAGTTACCGGTATGAATGAATGCGATTTTATTTAAGTGGGTTAATGGCAACATGCAGTTTCCTTTGTAAGATGTTTATAATGCGATATAGTAGAGTCAACATTTACATGAGGTATATGGAAAATACAAGATTGTTTGGCCAAAAATAAGGGGTCGACTTTTAGACTAGATTACATTACAGTGTGGAAACAGGCCCTTCGGCCCAACAAGTCCACACCGACCCGCAACCCACCCATACCCCTACATTTACTCCTTACCTTACACAACGGGCAATTTAGCATGGCCAATTCACCTGACCTGCACATCTTTGTGACGGTGGGAGGAAACCCACGCAGACACGGGGAGAACGTGCAAACTTTACACAGTCAGTCACCTGAGGCGGGAATTGAACCCGGGTCTCAGGCGTTGTGAGGCAGCAGTGCTAACCACTATGCCACCGTGCCACCCACTAATATGTGGTAAAACGTTTTAAGTTTGAGAACAATCAATTTTAGTTTGAATTTTTGTTTGCTTGAGTTAGAACACTTAATTTATTTAGAAAATTAAAAACCCATCTGGTTCACTAATGTCGTTTAGGGTAGGAACATGCTGTCCTTACCTAGTCTGGCCTACATGTGACTCCAGACCTGCGGCAATGTGGTTGACTCTTAACTGCACTTGGGGCAATTAGGGAGGGGCAGTAAGTGCTGCTTAGCCAGCGACACCCTCATCCTGTGAGTGAATAAAGAAAATTGAATAACTGAGCCTGCGGAAGAGATGGAATGGTCAACTCACTCACTTATGTTCCTATATATGGGTAAATGAGAGAGTAAATTGAAGTCTAATTTGATAAATAAGAGGGATTTATTTCTTTAAAAGGACTGTATTTTTAGTGCCAATTAAAGTGAGGTAATCAGACTGAAATCACTAGGTTTCTGTATTCGACAAAGTTTCTCACTGCTATGCTGCTGTGATGTAAGAGTTTGTATCTAACAGATACAGGTTAACTTTATTCTGTTAAGATGTTTTAACTGTTCAGCTAACTAATAAAATTAAGCAAATTGAGACGTTAACTGTAAAACTGTTGTTAATTCAAATTACAGTAGAATGGTTCTTACTATAAAATGAAAGCTTGACTGCCTTTTTAGAAAGCTGGTGTGAAATTTACAGCTGACAAAAACATTCCTGAAATTTGTTAATTGCATAGTGCAGTGTGACCACTACACAGTGAGATTGCTGGTCTTGTACAACAGAGCCACAGGAAGTCAAGTGATGAGATCAATGTCAGTGATGCCTGTCCAGTCCAACACTGGCACCTCCACATCATTGATGTACTTTGTAGAGCCTGTGGAATAAAGACAGTGCAGCCAGACTGAACTATTACTGCGTTACTGTAACAGTGAAAACAAAGCACACTGCATGTAAATGTTTTACCAGGAAATGCCAGTAGATGTCAATGTCTGTACATAGGTTTACATTGAAGAAATCAAATGTGATTGCTTTGAAATGTTTTTCTTCTTTGAAATAAATGTAACCATTAGTCTTAAAAAAAACTTTACACTAATGACCTCTAGTATCAGATGTTACATGAAGAAATGACGTTGAGAGATTTATTTTCAGGTCTGTATTAAATGGCAGTTAACTAGAAAGTAAAGTCACTTTTTGATACTTATCAACATTAGAGATAAGTTAGTTTGTTTACTTGTTCTCCCTAGGATGTGAGAAATTTAGTTTCATAGTGCTATATATTAAAGCATAAAATTATTAAATGAATCTTTTTCTGAAACATTTGTAGATTGAGATGTTACTGCAGCTTGGTTATCTTTTTACATGGCCATGATATGAAACCAGCATTTTTAAATAATACTGGTGATTGCTAAAAACATACAGTACTGTCTTTACTGATTAAACGAGAGCAGAGATGTTCGATGCATTAGTGCTACGAATAGTTGAGCATGTTAAGATGCTGGATGTAAATTAAGTTAGCAATGCATGATTAAAATACTAGTTTTAAATAGTCACTATTTCTGAGTAGATGGAGGAAACCTTGTGTTGTCTGGACTTGCCTCTTTTTGAGTGCCATTGATATGTCAGCCGATTGAAAATGTTCAATTCAATTTCCACCAAATTCATTTTTGCTTTCCTTTATTAGAAAAAAAGTGCATGCTTTTCAAATAGGTGATTTAGCAAGTGTTTCGGTGCCTAAATTGTTGCCCAATAGGTTAACCTATTTTTATTTCCTTGTAAATATGCAAATAATTTTCTGACATCTGGCATCTTTTATGTGTCAAAGTGTTTTGAACTTCTGTACATGACTACCAAGGTGTCAGGTCAGTAACTAAAAGGTAGATATCTGTTTAAATATCCATAATCAGAAGTTCCAACTGCTCACATTTCTAGAAAAAAAGTACGTGCATGTGTATGCACTTAGTAGTAGTAACTGTAGTGCAGACTGCCTCACTGAATAAGGTAGCAAGTAGCTGAGCCAAGTGCACCATGCTGTTTTAGAATATCTGAACTGAACTAAACTAGCGTTAAAATGGGACACTGTGATTTGACTTGTTACTCCTTGGGGCTAGTGAGGAGAAATCAGATCGTTAACTGAATACTGTATCATATCTTGAAATATAGTTACAGTTGAAACTATTGGATTAGACATGATTGCATGTTATTTTAGAATTAAAGTTTTATTAATGGCAGGCTTGTTATATCTGCACAGCAGCAGCATGACCATAGTACTAAGAAGACCATAAATGGCATACCCCTGTTATTACATGCATGTTTACTCATACCAGTGGTAGGCAGTAGCAGCAGCATGTACCATCTACAAGCTGTACTAAAGCACCTAGCCAACTACGTAACTTATAAGCCTCCTTCAACAGCACCCATATAAGAACAAGCACAGCAGATTACTTGGATCATCAACAGTTGAAAGTTCCCCACCTAGCCACATAATCTGTACTAAAGGACAGTGAATAATTTCCTTTTTCTAGGAGCTAGACCAATTCAGATTCCTAGGTGTGGACCTCTCCCTTTATGCTCTTTTCTATAATAGTGCGACTGCTTTGGGAATAATATCCTTCTTGCCCAGCCTTTTGATGCGATTTATATTTTAGTAGGATTGTCCTCCCTATTGCTGATTTTTTTTAACTGTAAGTAATGGGAAGACAGAAACCATTATCCTCAGTTTTCATTCCAAACTCTGATCCTTAGCAACTAACTCTATTCCTCTCTGAACATGCACTAAGTGTCTGAGACAAGATCAGATTATTGTTCATCTTGATATTATATTTAACTCATAGCTAAGCTCTGACAACATGTCCACATTGTCAGCAAGGCTGGTACTAGTGTCCATTTTCATTTCTGTAATTTGGCTCCTGCCTCATTTGATGTGCTTTTGAAATCCTTATTTATGGCTTGTTGCCTCTAACATTCTCTCACACTTCTGAATGGCTTCCCACATTGTATCCTATAAGCTTGAGGTACTCTAAAAAACTCTGCTGCCAGTTTACTTGCTTACATCAAGTATCATTCATCTGTTACCTCCGTGCTTTCTGATCTATATTGGCTGCTTGTTGAGCAGGGTCTTGAATCTAAAATTTGCATTTGTATTTTCAAATTTCTTAGTGATCTTTATCTTTCCTATCTCTGAAATCTCTTCTAGTCCCCATAACACAGTGAGAAATGTGTGTTCATGTTTTTGGTCTCTTGAGCCTTTTTGATTTTACTTATTTCATCCATTGATGTTTAGATTTCAGCAGTTGAGGCTGAAGACTTTGGAATTCTGGCAATCGATATATTCAATTTCCTACTTTTCCTTCTTCCTAACAATACTCACTAAAACCTACCTCTTTGACCAAACTTTTCAAAATTGATCGTTGTGGTTGCCAGGTTTCACCAATGCAAATTATTCTTTGGTATTAGGAAATAGTTTAATACTGTATATTAAAGGCTGTGGGATCTGATGACATTTGAGAGGTAATACTGAAGTCTGTGCTCTAAAGTTAGCTGTGTCTCCAGCTGTTCTGGTACAGTTATAACACTGGCATTTACTCAACAGTGTGGAAGATTACTCAAGTATGCCTTGTTCACAAAAAGCTGGAGAAATCCAGCTAATTATCAGACATCAGTGATTAATGTGTTTTCTTTCATGCTATCAAGAGGTATGTTCTCAACATTAACCTGTTTGCTGATCTTCATTCAAAACAAGACTCCGTAACAGCCTTGGTCTAAATCTGAGGCAAACAGCTGGGTTCCAGAGATGAAGTGAGAATGACCCACTTATCATTCAGGTGGCATTTCACTGACTAGCATTAAAGAACTTTTGACAAAATTGTAGTCCGTGGGTATCAGGATGGGGAAGTGAAACTCTTCTCTGATTTGAGTCAGACTCCGTGCAAAGAAAGATGATTGTTGGAGGCCAACCTTCAGTCCCATGCCATTGCAGCAGGAGTCCATCGGGGTAGTGTCACAGTTCAACATCTGCAATTACTTCATCAATGAACTTCTCTCCATTTTAAGACTAGAAGTGCCCATGTTTGCCTTTGATTGCGCAACATTGAATACCATTTACTACTCCTTACGTTGAAGTCCATGCCCTCCACAAACAACATTTGGGCTTGAACTGATAAATTTCAAGTAATATTGTACTACACAAGTGCCAGGCAGTGACCAACTTGAATAAGAGAGAATATAACCCTCTCCCTTAATCATCTATCAAACTTCTTTGGCTTGCCACATCTCTGACTAGTACTCTCTGAATTGAAATTATTTATGCCACGCCAGTCTTTGCACAACACATTCAATGTTCTGATCTTTCTTACTGTGACAATTTTCTCGTGGCTTACATTAGAATTATCTCTGTGGCTCTTTTATAATTTAGCTTCTGGATACATTTTATGATAAAGTTCTGCTTCCACCAAAAATGTTGGTGCATAAAACTTTTTGTCAATATGCAAAAGTAACTAAACGCTCAATGCTTTTGTGTAGAATTTGTTTTACTTACACAGTGAAAAATATAAAGAAATAAACTGCTGACCCATGATTATTTTTATTTGAGGTTTCCTTAAATTGTGTGCCAATTTGTTTGTTGGAAGCCTGATTTTAAAGTGTGCATGTTTATAATACTGCAAAAACACATTCAGTTACTCTTCTAATCACATCAAAAACAGAAAATCTGTTGCTTATTGTTTTCAGAGACATAATTGCAGGTCATCTACCAAATTTGCAATTTTTGAGTGCATATTTCCAATTTATAATTAGTCTGTTGATTATAATATCAAAGATGAATATACCATTTGAAAGATTATAACTATTGGACAAGGAATTAGGATTGGGAATGAAATCGTTGTTATCTGCTTTAAATTGATTGTCTTCAACTTTTTTGGTTGGTTATGATTTAGTGCTAATAATTACCATGGAACTCCAGAAACTTCAGCCTCTTGATAATTATGCCCCTGACATTAATAGCCACTTTGGGAGTCCACAAATGGGCTGTTAAATATGCAAATTTGGAAATTGTGGTAGTGTTCCTTGACTTTTCTCTAGCGTGCACTGTTGAAACACCCCATAATCTGATGGGAACTTCCCTTTCATGGAATTAGTCTTGAAAAAGCTGTTGTTTAATGAAGCATGAGTAACTGTTTTTTTTAAAACTGAGTACTAGTTTATAATTACTGCTGAAAACCTATTAGTCCCAGAACAAGTAATTTTATATTTCTGAATGTCAAGTTATTCCATTAGAATAGGATTTTATGTTTTCTGTAAGAAATAAGATCGCTAGATCTTTTGTGGGACACTTTCTTCTCTTCTGCTGACCACAAATTTTAGTAAGGGGTGAAACTACATGTTGTATTACTTTAATAACTTGAGATTGGGTGAAAATTAAATCTCAGAATTGTTATGGTGTAGAAAGAGGTCATTTAACCCATAAAGTCTACATCATCTCTCCAAATGACTATTATGATTATGCCATTCTTCAGCTTTTTCCCTTTAATCCTATAGATTGCTTATTTCCGTAGAAACATTTAATGTTGTCTTGAATTCCTAGAGTGAACATTCCTCCACCACACTTCGAGTCAGTTTAATGATGTTACTGTTTTATCTTGTATCACATTTTGTTTCTTTGCAAATTACTTTCAATATGTGCCTCCTTGTTCTGTCTCCTTTTTTGTATAGCAGCAGTTTCTCCTTACCTATTCTGTTCAAACTCATGATTTTGAAATCTCCTTTAAAATCTCAAAGCTTTCTTCCATCCAAGGAAAACAGCCCCAACTTCTCCAATCTATCCCTCAAGCAACAACAATAATAAAGTGACAAATGTTGTTAAACCCAGAAAAGTGAGAGGTAATATACTTGAGGAAGACTAACATGGCAAATGATTATGCTGTGAATGGCCGGACATTGGAATGTGCTGAAGGTCAGATGGATCATAATGTGTATAGACATAGATCCATGAAGATAGCTTTGGCATGTAAAAGTGAATTGTGAAGTTCTCATTGCACAGCTACATTCAGAAGCAAACATTGGAAGTCAACACAGGCATTAGTCAAATTCTCTCAGGTAAAATGTACAAAAACCTAGTTTGTAATGGGGATGAGGATAATGCTATCATGTACTGACAGCATTTCTAATCACAATATTGCATGACTGCTTTGCTTGTGCAATGTAAAATTGGATAAGGTTACATACCTCAGAACTCCTTATGTGGGCATGGCAGTGACCTTCATGGGCAACTTTCATCATACTTTTGAGAGAGCATAACATGCGCTTCATTGGTACGATATGGGGAACTCAGAAATTCCTTCAATAAAATAGTATTTCCATTTTGACATTGCCTGCATATTACCTGCTACAGAGCTCACTTGGAGAACACCATCGTTGGCGTCATTCCGAGGTCTACTCTGAGGATGGCATGAGGCTGTGGATCAAGATCCTTCTGAAATAACATGTCCAAGAAAACAAGATAAAACACTACATCACTTAATCCAAGAGGCTAAAGAGAATGTAATTAAAATCTGGTACCAGGATGCATGGGCTAGTTTTGGACTTTGTTCAAATGGTTCAAATTCAATTGCTAATTTGGCAAGCAGCTCTGCTTAGTGCAAATTACATGTGGACCTTCTAATTTTGCAATCCTTGACCTTTTGTGTTGCTGAATAAATTTCTAATTTTTAAGTGATTGTACACCTGGTATCTTTGGGTGATCCTACTTCTCAGGATCTACATCTAATATATTTTAGATTACTGTTAAAGAAAAAGTAGCACTTTGTGCACTGAAGGCATCTATCAGGATATCATATCCAACTGTTGTATAGTGAAGTTTCTCATAGCAAACAGGTTTAGAGGAATCCAGAAGAATATCTTTTTGACCCTTCTGTCATTAGCAGTCCTTCAACATTTCAAGATGTAGGTAGATTGCCAAAATTTCCTGAAATGTTCGAGTAAATCCAAGAATAGCATTGAACCTGCAAGAGGCAGACCTGATTGTATGTCTCTGTGTTGAATGGGAAAGTGCTCCCTTGAAAAGCTGATATATAGAATAAA
Source organism: Chiloscyllium punctatum (assembly GCF_047496795.1). Lineage (NCBI taxonomy): Eukaryota > Metazoa > Chordata > Chondrichthyes > Orectolobiformes > Hemiscylliidae > Chiloscyllium > Chiloscyllium punctatum. Next base: position 51,090,933 of record NC_092770.1, read on the forward strand.
CCTCTCCATACTAAGATATGTGAAGCCACACTGGTTCCAGACTCTCTCTCAAGGTGGTATCCATAACGCAAGAGGCCATAAGAAGGAGAAATGGAAGTAGGCTATTCAACTCATGGAATCTGATCTGCCATTCAATGAGATTGTGGTTAATCTGAGAATCTTCAACTCCTCCTTCCTGCCTTTTTTTCCCTTTTAACCTTTTGCTTCCCTTATTGATTAAAAATCTGTCTGTCTTAGTTTGGAATATACTTACTGACTGCGTGTCTACAGTCCTTTTGTGGTTTAAACAAAAAGTTCCACCGATTTACTTACCCTCAGACGAAATTCCTTCTTATTGCTGTCTTAAATGGGCAGCTCCTTATTCTGAGATTGTGCCCTCTGGTCCTAGACTCTCCTCACAAAGGGGAACAACTATTTTACATGGACTGTGTCAAGTACCCTTAGGATCTTGTATGTTTCGATAAGGTCACCTCTAATTCTTCTAGATCCTAATAAGTAAGGACCGAATGTACTGAACCTTTCCTCATAAGACTTCCCTCCATACTTGATATGAGCCTAATGAACCTTCTCTAGATTGACTTTAAGGTCATTCTGCCTTCATTTAGATAAGGGACCCGAAACTCTCTTCAGTTTTCCAGCTGTCAGCTGACTAGTGCCTTCTATAGTTTTAGCAAACTGTCCCTGTTGACTCCATCGGTTTTGAAAATAAAGGCCACTGTTCTATTTGCTGCTGAATTTGGGTGGTAGTTTTGTGTGATTTGTGGACGAGGACTCCCAAATCCCTATGTTTCAGAGCTTTTTATTTAAATAATAATTAGCTCCTCTCTTCTTCCTGCATAACCTTTCATTTTCCATCATTATATTCTGTATGCCAAGTTTTTTGCCCAGTCATTTCGCCTGTCTATATCCCTCTGCAGACTGTGCCATCCTCACCACTTGCCCTCCCATCTATTTTTGTCTTCCTCAAATTTGGCTAGAGTACATTCAATTGACTCTTCCAAGTCATTTGCTATTATGAATAATTGTGGCTCCAGAACTGATCACTGTTGCACTTCACTAGTTACCATTTGCCATCTTGAAAATGTTCCCCTTATGTCAAGTCTCTGGCACCTAATCAAGTACATTCTGAAAATCCAAATATGTTGCATCAACTAATTGCCCTTTATTCTGCTTATCTTCTCAAACAATTCTAGTAATTTGTTGGTATTCATGAAGCCATGCTGAATCTGCTGGAATAAGTGTCTTTCTAAATGCTTTGTTATTATGTACTTTATAATCGACTCTAAAATGTCGGGAACAAATATTAAGCCAACTAATCTGTAGCTACCTTTTCTTGTCTCTTTCTGTTTTTAAAGAACGGTCCTACATTAGCACTTTTCCAATTGTTTGAGTCCTTTCTGGAATTTTGAGATTCCTGGAAGATTACTACTAGTGCTTCTACTACGTCTATAGCTACTTCTTTAATAACCTATGATGCATCCCATCAGGTCCAGGAAACCTTTTGGTCTTTAACCCTATCAAATTCCTTAGCACTTTTTCCCTAATGATAGCTATTGTAATTATTTCCTCCCCTCTTTTTGCCTCTTGGGATAAATAGCATTTCACTATTTAGCAATAGTGTCTTCCACTGTGAAGTCGGACGGAAAGTATTTATCAAATTCCTCTACCATTTCTTGGTTCTCCATTTTTATTTCCCCAGCTTAATTCTCTAAAGGACCTATGATCTCTTTGAGTTCCCTCTTCCCTTTTATATCAGCCCTTTTTAGTTCTGAAGAAGTTACATTGGACTTAACATTAACACTATTCCTCGCTCCACAGATTCTTCTATCAATGGCAAGATGCATCATCACTGCTCTGGTAACAATATTTTGTGTTTATTGTACATCTCTGATAATCTCTTGATTTTTCATTGTAGTGCCCCAGCAAGGCTGCTGAAACATGTTACTGTTTGTTTGAAAATGTGGAGTGATGGTTGTATGTTCCATAAGATTTGTACATATTTTTCAGGAAGAAAAGTGGAGCTGAAGACTATTTAAGTGGAGAAAGACAGCAGAAAACTGCAGGATTCCTAGTGCATAACTCATTAAAAAAAAAGTTAACAGCTAAGTTCAGTAGGTAACAGGGAAGGTGAATGGAATGCTTTTTGTTCTTCAAAAGGAATGGAATGGAATGTATAAATTATGAAGTCTTGCTTTAACAATGCAAGGCACTAATAGGACCACATCTGGATTGCTGTGAACAGTTTTGGTCCCCTTGTCTCACAAAAGATACACTGGCATCGGAGACAATCTAGAGAAGATTCACAAGGTTGATTGAGTTGTGAATCTGTGGAATTGTTTATCACCGAGTGCTGTTGAGGTTGGGTCATTAGATATATTCAAGACTGAGGTAGACTCATCTAATGAGTAAGGATATCGAGGATCATGGTGGTGGGGGTGGGGGAACAAAGCAGCAAAGTGAAGTTAAGCTGCAAATCAATTCTCTGAATCTCATTAAATGGCTAAGCAGATCAAATGAGCTAATTGGCTTATTTCTGCTTCTGTGACTTATTTTTGCTTGGGTGTTTTTGCTTGGGTGTGCTGGACATGCTATACAAATATGCTGGAGCCAACTTGGAACTTGGTGGACACTTCCATCCTTTGATTCAATTACTGAGCCCATCTGGCAAGTCTAACTAATGTCCCTGTGCTTACCTGCAGTTTTGATCGACATTAATGGCTGAGCACAGGGCTTGACTTTTGTCAAGCAAATGTCTGGTTTTTAGCAGTGCCACAGACCTAGGGACGTTTTTTATTTAGCTGTGCAGACATATATTGATGTGCCCATCAGATTATGCTCCCAAATTGGATCCACAGGTGAATATCTTTGAGCTGGTGGTGAGTGCAAGTCATTGTCTTGCTGATACATACTCTGAGGGCTCAGTGCCAGTCTTGTCAGGCATGAAGGTGGAGCTGAAGATCTCCAGTGCTGATTTCTTTGTGGAGGTTCCCTGAGAGCTGCTAGTGCCTGCATGACTAGAAGGAAAAATATTTGTTGAAAATGAAGTGGCGGCAGTAGGAGAGCAGCACAATATAATGAAATTTATGGACAGGTGCACAATCCTTGATCCAAAATGTTCGGGACCAGCTAGTTTTCGGAATTTTTCAAATTTCAGAATAAGTGACAGTTTGATGGTGAAATTTTTAAAAAATCTTACCCTAGGAGGGGACTAACTGAGTAAAACAGGCCCTGAAACAGAATTGAAGCCTGCCAGTGCTGGGCCATGGTGCCCCACCCCACGTTGCATTTGAGTGACATGCATGGAGTGGGTGTCAACTTGAGTTAACTGTTTGCACGTCAAACAACCTTGTTAATGAGAAAAAAGCTTTACAAAAAAAACCTTCAGACTTTGGAGCATTTCGGATTTTGGATAAAGAGTTGTCTACCTGTAGTTGGTTGCTCCGTACAGTCTTACCCCTCACCACATGTGATCAGTTTTGATCTTACCTGACTAATCTATAACATCATCCAAATCTTGCACTGGACTTGGACCTCTGTGCTTTTCCTTATAATGAGACAGATGGAGGCTTGAGTATTATAAAAATAACTTTCATGTCTCATTTTTTTAGCCATATAACAAGTTACTGCTTTAAACCAAGGAAACAGTGACAGAAGAAAAACCCAAGTTACTGAAGCATGTTGAGCTGTAACTATGACGTTACCTTACAAGAAGAAGAATTCTAGATGGAATGGCACTGCCTGTGTGTGTGCAGGGCAGTTTTGTCTAGTGACAGTTTTTTTTTGATAAGTACGCATGAAGTACTACCACACAGCTGAACAACTTTCCCAAAATCACTGTGACTTTGTTTGTTTTTCCTTTTTAAACATGAACCACCATTGCCAATAAAACACTGTAGCCAATTAAATATTTACATGCAAAACCTGTTAATGGCAATGCCAATCATCAAAATTGAGAGGAAAGGACTAAATCAAAATGGCGTTTGGGGGGGGGGGAAATAAAGCATTCTACACAGACAATCCTTTGATTTTTCAGTTGGGGCCAGTTGTGGAGGGTTACATGTCGTTAAGGCTATCAGATTGATTGCTGGGAAAATGATCATAGTTTGTGTATGGTCAATACTCAGAAGTTTATAAATGTTCTGATTGGAACCAGGGTCAGGTGGATTTCATTATCCCAAGTGAACAACAAAGAATCTCTCAATCAGGGGGGCCTGGCTTATCGATTATAAACAGGAGATTCACCTGGTACGGAGGAGGGAGGGCTCCCCTCTTCCCCTCTTCCCCTCTTCCCCTCTTCCCCTCTTCCCCTCTTCCCCTCTTCCCCTCTTCCCCTCTTCCCCTCTTCCCCTCTTCCCCTCTTTCCCCCCTCCCCCGAAAAGGGGGTTTCACTGTGTCTCACATCTGCACACACATAATATGGGTGTTGGGGAAAAGAAATAAGCACTACCATAATTAGGTGGTAGTGTGGGGCTAAAAAAAAGAGAAAAAAATAAACATGAGTGTCAGAAAAAAAACTTTTAAAAATAAACAGGAGTTTCAGAAGGTCTCCTCAGTCAAGGGACTGGCTTCGAGCTGCCTGCTCAGAGCCCATATACTATGCACATGTAAATGAAGGGTGATTTAATGATGGGATACCAGCTTCGGCAGTTATTTCAGTGGCAACGAGAGAAAACGGTATGTGCCTGATGAAGTTTCACTTGCAACTATTGTTTTTGAATTGGAAGCATTTCTGGCATCCTGCCTTATTTGGGAAGTTTGATGACTTTGATCCTGCTGTCAAAGACATGGTCCAGTATGTGGAAGAATGCAATACTACTTCTGGGCAAATGAGAAGTAATGAGTAGTCCTTCTGATTGCTTGTGGACCGACAGCATTTTTAGTTATTAGGAGCTGAACTTTCCCTCAAGCACCAGATAATAAAAATCTGTCAAGAGTTGAATGATGTAGTTAAGGAATATTATGACCCCAAACTACCTCTAATACTGAGACTCTGTCGGTTTTATTTAGCTGCTTGAGAACCAAGGGAATTCATTTTGGAATTTTTGGCAAGGTTAAGATGTTTGGTAGAGTCATGTGATTTTGGGTTAACCCTGAATGAGATGCTGAGAGACTGTTTGTTTGTTTGTTTGTTTGTTTGTAATGTGGGATTAATGACAACCATGCAAAAGCACCTACTTGCTGAAGCTCAACTGGACTCCAAACAGGCACTGCAACTGGCTTAGTCATTAGAAAATGCGGCAACTAGAGCAAGGGAGCTCCAGGGCATCCCAATGAAAATAAGCACCCTCACCTGTTTGAGGAGCACCACTTGAATGTTGGCAATCGCAGAGCCTCACAAAACGTATCCTGAGCAGAGGGACCCTAGATCAACAAACGGCAAAACTCCACAGCAAAACCAAGCCTTGGCCAAATGGCTAAAAGGTTCTTCAGGATCTGGGCCAGCAAACCATTGTAGTTGCTGCTGGTATGCAGACTTACGACAACAAATAAATCCTACAAGGCCTGACGTGAGTAAAATAACTTGTAGACCAGTATTCGGGAGAATGCAAACACTGGAAAGCCCACCTGCATGTGGGTTGGAATAGTTAAATTGCTTAGCAACATCCAAATCAGAACCAATTAAAATAAATGTCTGGTTAAAAGGCCACCCGCTTCTCATGGAGGTTGATACTGGCACAGCTGTATCATTGGTTGCAGAACCAGTCTTGAACAAGATTTGCTCTGGACTCCAACTCTTATGTTTATGCAAGACCTAGGTCAGACTGAGAACATACACTAGGCAGCTGTTACAGATTAAGAGTACGATTTTGGTTCCAGTCTTTACTGAGAAGCAGTTGGTATGTTACTGCTGATTATAGTAAGAGGCTCAGGCCCAAACCCAAGCCAATTGGGCTGGAATTGTTTGAGAAAGATTCACCTTGATGGGCTCAACATTTTTTTCGATGAGAAAATAGATGCCTGATTAAGTATGCAGAAGTTTTTCAGGAAGGACTGGGGTCTATCAAAGGGGCCAGGACCACTTTACGTGTTGACATGGAAGCAATTCCGCGAACTTGTAAGGCCTTCTCAGTGTCATTTGCCTTCGGGCAAAAGTAGAGGCTGAAATCAGGAGGCTGGAAAGCGAAGGAGTCAACAAACCTATGCAACTTGTGGAATGGGCAGCACCAGTTGAATCGATTTATGAAAGTTGACAGCTTGATTTGCCTTTAGAAATTTTAAGTGAACAGGAAACTGCTTCTTGCAACTGGATAAGTACCCAATCCCCCTCAAAACTGGTAGGGGTCTGTCCTTCTCAAAGCTGGACATGAGCTGTGCCAGCTGCAATTACAATTTTGGATTACTCCCAGTGCTACGAGCTAGTGAGGGTAGGAATAGGAGGATAGAGCAGATGGATGCATGGCTGAGGAGCTGGTGTATGGGAGAAGGATTCACATTTTTGGATCATTGGAATCTCTCTTTTGGGGTAGAAGTGACCTGTACAAGAAGGACGGATTGTACCTAAATTGGAAGGGGACTAATATACTGGCAGGGAAATTTGCTAGAACTGCTTGGGAGGATTTAAACTAGTAAGGTGGGGTGGGTGAGACCCAGGGAGATAGTGAGGAAAGAGATCAATCTGAAACTGGTACAGTTGAGAACAGAAGTGAATCAAACAGTCAGGGCAGGCAGGGACAAGGTAGGACTAATAAATTAAACTGCATTTATTTCAATGCAAGGTGCCTAACAGGGAAGGCAGATGAACTCAGGGCATGGTTAGGAACATGGGACTGGGATATCATAGCAATTACAGAAACATGGCTCGGGGATGGGCAGGACTAGCAGCTGAATGTTCCATGATACAAATGCTACAGGAAGGATAGAAAGGGAGGCAAGAGAGAAGGGGGAGTGGCATTTTTGATAAGGCATAGCATTACAGCTGTGCTGAGGGAGGATATTCCTGGAAATATATCCAGGGAAGTTATTTGGGTGGAACTGAGAAATAAGAAAGAGATGATCACCTTATTGGGATTGTATTATAGACCCCCCAATAGTCAGAGGGAAATTCAGAAACAAACTTGTAAGGAGATCTCAGCTATCTGTAAGAATAATAGGGTAGTTATGATAGGGGATTTTAACTTTCCAAACACCGATTGGGACTGCCATAATATTAAGGGTTTAGATGGAGAGGAATTTCTTAAGTACGTACAAAACAATTTTCTGATTCGGTATGTGGATGTACCTACTAGAAAAGGTGCAAAACTTGACCTACTCTTGGGAAATAAGGCTGGGCAGGTGACTGAGGTGTCCGTGGGGGAGCACGTTGGGGCCAGAGACCATAATTATATTAGTTTTAAAATACTTATGGAAAAGGAAAGACCAGATCTAAAAGTTGAAGTTCTAAATTGGAGAAAGGCCATTTTTGACGGTATTAGGCAAGAACTTTCAAAAGCTGATAGGAGGCAGATGTTTGTAGGTAAAGGGACAGCTGGAAAATGGGAAGCCTTCAGAAATAAGATAACAAGGATCCAGAGAAAGTATATTCCTATCAAGGTGAAAGGGAAGGCTGATAGGTATAGGGAATGCTGGATGACGAAAACAATTGAGGGTTTGGTTAAGAAAAAGAAGGAAGCATATGTCAGGTATAGACAGGATAGATTGAGTGAGTCCTTAGAAGAGTATAAAGGAAGTAGGAGTATACTTAAGAGGGAAATCAGGACGGCAAAAAGGGGACATGAGATAGCTTTGGCAACTAGAATAAAGGAGAATCCAAAGGGGTTTTACAAATATATTCAGGCCAAAAGGGTAACTAGGAAGAGAATAGGGCCCCTCAAATATCAGCAAGGTGGCCTTTGTGTGGAGCCACAGAAAATGGGTGAGATACTAAATGAATATTTTGCATCAGTATTTACTGTGGTAAAGGATATGGAAGATATAGACTGTAGGGAAATAGATGGTGACATCTTACAAAATGTCCAGATTACAGAGGAGGAAGCGCTGGGTGTCTTGAAACGGTTAAAGATGGATAAATCCCCAGGACCTGATCAGGTGTACCTGAGAACTCTGTGGGAAGCTAGAGAAGTGATTGCTGGGCCTCTTGCTGAGATATTTGTATCATCGATAGTCACAGGTGAGGTGCTGGAAGACTGGAGGTTGGCAAACATGGTGCCACTGTTTAACAAGGGCAGTAAAGACAAGCCAGGGAACTATAGACTGGTGAACCTGACCTCAGTGGTGGGCAAGTTGTTGGAGGAATCCTGAGGGACAAGATGTACATGTATTTGGAAAGGGAAGGACTGATTGGGGATAGTCAACATGGCTTTGTGCGTGGGAAATCATGTCTCACAAACTTGATTGAGTGTTTTGAAGGAGTACCAAAGAGGATTGATGAGGGAAGAGCAGTAGATGTGATCTATATGGACTTCAGTAAGGCGTTCAACAAGGTTCCCCATGGGAGACTGATTAGCAAAGTTAGATCTCATGGAATACAGGGAGAACTAGCCATTTGGATACAGAACTGGCTCAAAGGTAGAAGACAGAGGACGGTGGTGGAGGGTTGTTTTTCAGACTGGAGGCCTGTGACCAGTGTTGTGCCACAAGGATCGGTGCTGGGCCCTCTACTTTTTATCATTTACATAAATGATTTGGATGTGAGCATAAGACTTACAGTTAGTAAGTTTGCAGATGACACCAAAATTGGAGGTGGAGTGGACAGCGAAGAGGATTACCTCTGATTACAACAAGATCTGGACCAGATGGAGTTGAGTTCAAATAAATGAGAGGCGCTGCATTTTGGGAAAGTAAATCTTAGCAGGACTGATACACTTATTGGTAAGATCCTAGGGAGTGTTGCTGAACAAAGAGACCTTGGAGTGCATGTTCATAGCTCCTTGAAAGTGGAGTGGCAGGTAGATAGGATAGTGAAGAAGGCATTTGGTATGCTTTCCTTTATTGGTCAGAGTATTGAGTAGAGGAGTTGGGAGGTCATGTTGCGGCTGTAAAAGGACATTGGTTAGGCCACTGTTGGAATATTGTGTGCAATTCTGGTCTCCTTCCTATCGGAAGGATGTTGTGAAACTTGAAAGGGTTCAGAAAAGATTTACAAGGATGTTGCCAGGATTGGAGGATTTGAGCTATCGGCTGGGGCTGTTTTCCCTGGAGCTTTGGAGGCTGAGGGGTGACCTTATAGAGGTTTACAAAATTATGAGGGGCATGGATAGGATAAATAGACAAAGTCTTTTCCCTGGGGTTGGGGAGTCCAGAACTAGAGGGCAAAATTTTAGGGTGGGAGGGGAAAGATATAAAAGAGACCTAAGGGGCAACCTTTTCATGCAGAGGGTGGTACGTGTATGGAATGAGCTGCCAGAGGATGTGGTGGAGGCTGGTACAATTGCAACATTTAAAAGGCATCTGGATGGGTATATGAATAGGAAGAGTTTGTAGGGATATGGGCTGGGTGCTGGCAGGTGGGACTAGATTGGGTTCGGACGTCTGGTTGGCATGGACAGGTTTGACCGAAGGGTTTGTTTCCATGCTGTACATCGCTATGACTCTAGATGAGTTGCAGGAATACACCAGAATTAAAAACTAATAAGGGTTTGTGCCAGTAACAACACTGAAATTTGGGGTATCATTAGCCTGCACCCTTTTCCAGTAGACGATGGAGAACATATTACAAGGGCTAACCCAGGTTGTCTTTTATCTGCTGATGACTGGGCAGATCAATAATGAATACTTGGAGAACTTGGACATAGTGGTTAAATGTTTCTTCCAGGCAGGCATACACCTTAGAAGGTAAAAATATATGCTCAGTGTACCCCATGTGACCTACTTGGGCTATAGAATTGGCAAAACTTGGTTGAACCCGTTAGAAAATAAAGTGAGGGTGATCAAATGTGCCCCGGCTCCTACGTCTATATTGGAGCTTCATTCTTTCTTTGGATTGGAGAATTATTTTGGGAAATTCATGTGTAACCTGACCTCCACCTTGGCATTCTTATACTCATACTTATTATTGAAGAAGGATCAGCCTTGGAAATGGTTGTATAGCCAAGCAACAGCCTTTAGCGACGTGAGAAAGCAGCTATTGTCATCTAAGCTGTTGGCCCACTACGATTCCAAGTGAGAGTAGTGCTGACTTGTGATGCCTCCCCATTTGGTATCTGGGTTGTGTCAGCTCACTGGTAGCCCAATGGAAATGAATGCCCAGACTTTGTCTGATGCTGAATGCAAGTGTGCCTAGATGCCTCACCTGGAAGAGTCTTATTGTGGTTTTAAACTTTCTGGACACCCTTCAGGTCGCTGCTGATAATATCTGACTGGATACACAAGGATCCCATTCTGGCAACACTAAAACACCTGGTGGTGATGGGGAAAATAAAAGGGCCATCATCGCAACTAGAGCTGAAACCTTTCTGGACCTGGCAATACCAGATCACCATAGAGGATGGCGTATTATGGGCAGCAAGGATGATTGTTTTGAATAAAAGTCACTGCCAGATATTGACTGAACCCCACTAGTGTCATCTCGGGCTTTCGAAGATGGAGCTTTGAGCAAGAAGTTAAGTCTGGTGGCCGGGGTTGGATGCTGACAGTGTTGGTGGGGCAGTGTCCAGAGTGCCAATAAGGACAAAAATTACTGCTGGTAGCACCCTCCCATTCATAGGCAGGGCCAGTAAACCTTGGACTCAGTTCACTTTGCCAGTCCTTCCATGGGCTCAATATGTCTGGTCATTGTGGTTACCGATTCCGAGTACTTGGATGAGCATAGAGATAATTTGGCAAACTCTGGGATAACAATTGAAAAGCTGCGAGCATCTTTTGCGATGCATGACTCATGAAAATATTGCCTGAAACGTCGATTTCGCTGCTCGTTGGATGCTGCCTGAACTGCTGTGCTCTTCCAGCACCACTAATCCAGTATCATGAAAATATTGGTCACGGATCATGTGACATCATCCTACCAGCAGGAAATTTGAGTATTTCCTAAAGATGAGTGGCATTTGGTATGTTCATATAGCTCCATACTATCTGTCATCCAATCGTCTGGTAGAAAAAGCAGTCCAAATATTGAAGGCAGGCTTAAAGAAACCGCCTTCAGCTTTGCTTGATGCTAAATTGTTCAGGTTCTTGTTCAATTAAAGGACTCACACAATGACAGGAAAAGCTCCAGAGTTGATGTGCAGGTGACTCCCCACCAGGTTAAACCTGATCTTCCTGGATCTGTGAGGTGGTGAAATGGCAGCAGGAATGCCAGTGCCAGCCACATGCTGCCTCTAGAGAAACAATTTACTTAAGGGGATGAAATCTGGTGCCAGAACCATGGAAATGGTCCGGCATGGGTACGAGGTGAGGTTGTTGTGAGGTCAGGTCCTGTGCTGTATAAAGTTCAGATAGGTGATGCAGTCCTGACCAAATATGTGGATCACAAAGCTGTTACTGTGCAAGTAGGGCAGAAGCAAAACATACCTGGCCCCTCAAAAATCCAGGAAGACTGTCCAAAATTGTAGGTTCTCCCCTTCCACCTAGTGTTGAGGAAACCTCAGTCCAAGATGAATTCAGCCTTAACATTACTGCTAGAAGGAGGAAACTCTCTCCCAAGGTGTTCCAGGCTCAAGAGATGGACTATAGTCTGTTACATGCTGCCCATGTCCAAGTCAGAGGAACTGGACCTGAACTTGAAATGTCCCAGGAGAAGCTACTAGTGAGAGAGACCAGGCTGGCATACTCCAACTTCAGGAAGTGGGAAGGGAAGAGGGATGTCATGATTAGAACCAGGGCAGGTGGATCTCTCTGACCATGAGATCATTGATTGGCCCAGGTTAGCAACACCAATCAGGGAGCCCTAGCTGACAGATAAGCAGGCGATTCAGGAGATCCCCTCAATCTAGGGTCTGGCTTTGAGTTGGCTGGAACTATGCGTATACAGAACAACCTCGATTATCTGAACATCAGTTATTGGAACAAGATCTCAAGGTCCAGTAAAAACGCTATCCATTATCCGAACAATCTGTTATCCTGACAAAATACTCCCTTGCCTGTCGTGCTCGGATAATCGAGGTTGTTCTGCTTAAATAAAGGATGACTTGGTGATGGATAGCAGCTTCTCTCCAGTTATTTCAAGAAGTAACAGTCTTCTGGTAGTTGTTTTAACTCCCATTTTCCTGTAAGCTGCTCTGACTGCAAATTCCCTTGCTGAAAGGAAATGCAGAGGGGGGGAAATCCTTTAGAGATGCTGAAAGACTAAGTATCAGTGTATCCATAACCTCACATCATTAGCAAAAAATCATAAAAAGTCAAAACAAAAATTCATTGATATCTGTGATTCAGACTGCCTCTCTGATTTTTATTTTCTCCTTCATTCTTGTTTCTGTATTTGTATATGTATAGAATATTTTAAGTTGTAGAATTATATTAACAGTTCTTATTTCTTTCTTGCCATTAGTTTAAAACAGTCTGCTAACAATCTGTTTTTCTTTTGTGACACCTCTAGAAGTAGTGGGCTTTACTTTCCAGGACACTACCTCAATGAGTCGTGATAGTATGATGTAGGTAGACACAAGAGTAGTCAGTGGTAATACATTAGCAGGAGAGGTGATAAAGGTTCCCAGTGAGAATTAGTCAATTTGCCTTAAAAGGTGTCTTCAGTGGCAGAATTAGTCAGTGCTGATGCAAAGTCTGAGATAGCAGAGAGAAGACCATTGCATTTGCCCTTTCAGAACACCAAATACTATTGGCTTTATTGTTCTGCTGGTATCATGCTTCATTCAAATATAGCACTGAACCATATCGTAATCTGTATCCAAGGTGGCTTGCTCTACCTGTATGGTCTGCCGGGAAGAGGATTACCTTTACTCTCCTCCACCTATTCCACCAAAACATCCAGATTCCTTTCTGTAATGTGAGCTAGCTTGTCTGTCTTCAGAACCCTGTCTTAAATATTGAGGCTTGATCAACAGTTTGAAACCCAGTTCCTGGCTTGCAGTGTCTGAAGTAACAGAATTACAGAATTGTTACAGTACAGAAGGAGATCATCATACCTGCATTAAGGTCTATTACCTAGTGGCAATCTCCTACCATTTCTCCCTATCCTGACTCATCATTTATATCCAAAGTTTTGCTTTAAGTATGGTACGAGAAACATGTACACCACAGGTTTTAATCGTGCTAAGCAATTTGTGCCTCCATAAGATATAGGAGCAGAATTTAGCCACTTGACCCATCTGGTCTGTTCGGCCATTTGATCATGGCTGGTATGTTTCTCAAGCCCATTCTTCTGCCTTCATCCTATCACCCTTGATCCCCTTACTAATCAAGAACTTATCTATCTCTGTCGTAAAGACTCTCAATGATGTGGTCTTCAGAGCCATTTGTGACAATGAGTTCCACAGATTCGCCACCCTCTGGCTAAAGAAAATCTTCCTCATCTCAGTTCTACAGGGTTGTGCCCTCAGTCTGAAACTGTGTCCATGAGTTCTAGTCTCGTCTACCAGTGGAAGCATCTTCTCCATGTCCACTCTATCTAGTATTCTGTAAGCTTCAATTTAGGAAATAGTCTCTGTCTCCATTCTTCCTACCAAGGTGCATAACCGTCACACTTTTTCCTACATTGTATTCCTTCTGCCACTTTGTTGCCCACTCTCTTAGCCTGTCTAAGTCCTTCTGCAGCTTTCCCGCTTTTGTCAGCACTACCTGTCTCTCCACCTTTGTGTCACCAGCATACTTAACATCAATGCCCTCAGTTCCTCTGTCCAGGTTGTTAATGCATAATCTGAATAGTTGAGGTCCCAAAACGGAACCCCTGCAGAGCTGTACTTGTCACAGGCTGCTATCCTGAAAAGGACCCCTTTATCCTCATACTCTATCTTTGGTCAGTCAGCCAATTCTCTGTCCAGTACGTTGCCCTTCACACCATGGGATCTTATCTTTTTAGCAGCCTATTGTGGAACATCTTGTCAAAGGCCTTCTGGAAAGCCAAATGGGTCACTTCCACTGACTCTCATTTGTCTAACTTGCTTGTTTTCTCCTCAAAGACTTCAAACAGACTTGTCAGACATTTTATGCCCACTTGATGAAGCTGTGCTGAATCAGCCCTTTTTTTTTTACCATGAACTTCCATGTACTCTGCAATCTCACCCTTTAATAATGAATTCTTAAAATCCTACCAATTTCTGAGATCAGGCTAACTGGCCTACAGTGTCCCACCTTCGCTGCCTTTTTCCTTGCTTAAACAGGGCTGTTATGTTAGTCTTTTTCCAGATCTCTGAGACCCTCCATGGCCCCAGTAATTCCTGTAAGATTACCGCCAATTTTTCCACAATCACCTCAGCTATCTCCTTCAGAACCCTGGAATGTAGTGGTTTATCCATCTTCAGACATTTCTGCTTCCTTGGCACCTTTTCCTAAGACTACTAACCTTGCTCCCCAACTCTTTTGAAAGCTCCAGCATTTGCACCCTGTAGACTCTGGCCAAGGGGTTCTGTGAGAAATGTGCCCAACAGCCCAGTTATATAGTTAATGAGTTGAAGAGTAGTAAACTGTTTGAGAAAATTCATTGAAGGTCATAGCAGACTGGACATCATGAATCTCATTCATTATCATCTCTCAACTGCAAATTGGAAAATTCTATCAACAGACCTAAACCACGGCAATCGCATTAAGTACTTCTGATTATTTCAGCTGAATTTAAAATGTAACCAAAATACTATTTGAAGTTTACATTTTCTACTTATGTAATTTGACATTTAAAAAAAAAACTCAAGTTAATTTTCTCCTGGACCTTACTCATAACTTAAATCTAATACAAAGGGATCAGTTCTCAGCTCAATTCTGCTTGATCATCTTTTCTCTCGATCAGAATTGAAAACACTGCCCATAGTATTGTTCGACTTGATCACAATGCAGTTTATTCATGACTGTATCTACCTTGTACTACTTATTCAAAGTTTGGGAGAAGATTTGTAGCTCGGGTGCTCGTTGTTGTGGTTCTGTTCGCCGAGCTGGGAATTTGTCTTGCAAACGTTTCATCCCCTGTCTAGGTGACATCCTCAGTGCTTGGGAGCCTCGTGTGAAGTGCTTCTGTGCTGTTTCTTCCGGCATTTATAGTGGCCTGTCTCTGCCGCTTCCGGTTGTCAGTTCGAGCTGTCCACTGTAGTGGCCGGTATATTGGATCCAGGTCGATGTGTTTGTTGATAGAGTCTGTGGATGAGTGCCATCAACAAACACATCGACCTGGACCCAATATACCGGCCACTACAGCGGACAGCTCGAACTGATAACCGGAAGCGGCAGAGACAGGCCACTATAAATGCTGGAGGAAAGATCACAGAAGCGCTTCACAGGAGGCTCCCAAGCACTGAGGATGTCACCTAGACAGGGGACGAAACGTTTGTACTACTTGGACATTTTGTTGCTTTGCTGTTTGGATTCATTTGATATATTAGGGATTAAATCTGCAATGATTCCTGGATCCCTCTGTGCTACATGTGATATATTAGTACTATTAATATTATGTTTCACATTTTTTTAGTTCCATGAGAAGCGGTCTGCTTTCTACTCCTTTTGTTCACTTATTTTTGTGCCAGCAACTCTGATTTTATTACAAGAACAGAAAGTACTGGAGAAATTCAGTTCTGTCAGTATCTGTGGAGAGAGAAACAGAGTTAATCTTTCAAGTCTGATATGATTTGTTCAGTCATTTCACATTCTCAGCATCTGCAGTATTTTGTTGCACCTATTTTGAATGCCTCTATCTTCATCTGAAAATGTAAATAACTCACATTTCAATTACAATATCCAATCCATTGAAAGTAAATTATAAATTACTGCTTTTGGCCTGAAACCAAACATAAGCAACAGGTATACTTGTGGAAAAACTTAATTCCAGCAAATCGTTTGTTCATTCTCAAGACTCTTCTGACTTCTTAAAACCTTGAACTTAATTAAACTTCATATAAACTTCATATGGAACTTTTGAAATTTGACATATACTGTGTTGTTTCTGCAAAGTGCTCGATAACATTTCCTCTTAAAACGTGAAAGAGATTGGTTGAGTTTTCTGATTCCACACTGACTTTGTACTTGATTATTATCAAAGGAGATTGCTGCCAAAGTGATGCAGTTGTGTGTCACAGCATAAAAGGTAAACTTTTTTACCCCAAATATGTTGCCCTTGAACAAGAATTAGAAATTAATTAGAAGCTATTTTTGTTCCACACCAAAGTGGAATTTTTCTCCTGAGTCAGATGGTCTGTTTTGTCATGGTCAAGAGTGTAGTGCTGGAAAAGCACAGCAGGTCAGGCAGCAGCCGAGGAGCAGGCGAATCGATGTTTCCGGCAGAAGCCCTTCATCTTCATTCCTGATGAAGGGCTTATGCCCAAACGTCGACTTTCCTGCTCTTCAAATGCTACCTGATCTGTGTTTTTCCAGCACTACAGTCTTGACTCTGATCTCCAGCATCTGCAGTCCTCACTTTCTCCCAGTCTGTTTTGCCATGCCCAGAAGCACCTTAGACACAGCCACAAGGGCAGTGTCACCTGTCAAGTCACCTGTTTGAAAGGACCACCTCAGTTCGTTGGGGTTGGCCCCAGTTTTTAAAAATAATTTCAAAGATTTTATGATGGGAATTTCAAAGCAATTTTTCAAAGTGCTCAGCAGAAGTATATTCCAATGAAAATGAAGGACTGTAAGAAAAGGGGTAATCTGCCATGGGTGTTGAAGGAAATAAGGGAGGCTATCAAATTGAAAGAAGGCATACAAAGGGGTCAAAAACAGCATGAAACTAGAAGACTAGAAAAACTTTAAAGGCCAACAGAGAGCCACAAAAAGAGCTCTAAAGAAAAGTAAGATAGATCATGAAAAAAAACTAGCACAGAATGTAAAGACAGATAGCTAAAGTTTCTATAATATATATAAAACTAAGAAGACTGGCTAAAGTAAACATTGGTCCTCATCCAGAGGAAGAGAAGGGGCATTTAGTTATGGGGTATGAAGAAGTAGCCGAGGCATTGAACAGGTGTTTTGTATTGGTCTTCATAGCGGAGGACACTAATAACATGCCAGTAATTGACAAAGAGACGAAGGTAGGTGAGGACCTGAAAAAAGTCATTATTAGGGAAGAAGTAGTATTGGGCAAGCTAATGGAGCTAAAGATAGATACGTCTCCTGACCATGGTGGAATGCATCCATCGTGGAGATGGCGGAAGAAATAACAAGTGCACCGCTGGTAATTTTCCAACATTCGCTGGACTCTGGGGCAGTCACAGCAGATTAGGAAACAGCAAATGTAACGCCACTTTTTAAAAAGGGAAGTAGACAAAATATGCGGTATTATAGACCAGTGAGCTTAACCTTATAGTGGGGAAGATGCTTGAATCTATTATCAAGGGAGAAATAGCAGGGCATCTCAACAGAAATTGTTCCATTGGGCAGGTCATGCTTAACAAATCTTTTGGAATTCTATGAAGACATTACGAGCAAGGTGGAGAATGGGGACCCAGTGGAAGTGGTGTACCTCCATTTCCAAAAGGCCTTTAACAAGTTACTACAGAAGAGGCTGCTGCATAAGATAAGGATGCAAGTTTTTGGGGGTAGAATATTAGTGTGGATAGAGGATTCGTTGACTAACAGGAAGCAAAAGATGGGGATAAATGGGTGCTATTCTGCCTGGCAATTAGTGACTCGTGGCATGCCTCAGGGATCGGTGTTGGGACCACAATTATTTACAACTTATGATTTGGAGGTGACCACGTGTAGGGTGTCAAATTTGCAGATGACACAAAGATGAGTGGCAGAGGACTGTCGAACTTTGCAGAGGAACATAGATGCATTGAGTGAGTGGGCAAAGGTCTGGCAGATGGAATACAATGTTAATAAATGTGAAGTCATACATTTTGGTAGGAGTAGCAGTAAAAAGGATTATTACTTCATTGGTAAAAAGTTGCAGCATGCTGCTGTGCAGAGGTGTCTCTGTGCATGAATCACAGAAGGTTGGTCTGCAGGTGCAATGAGCAATTAGGAAGGCAAATGGATTTTGTCCTTCATTGCTAAAGGGATTGAAAGCAAAGACGTTATGTTGCAGCTGTACAAGGTGCTGGTGAGGCCACACCTGGAGTACTGTGTGTAGTTTTGGGTTCTTGACTTAAGAAAGGATGTACTGGCACTGGAAGCAGTGCGGAGGAGGTTCACTAGGTTTGATTCTGGAGTTGAGGGGTTTGCTTATGAGGAGAGACTGAGTAGACTGGGATTATATTCATTAGAATTCAGAAGAATTAGGGGGGGGATCTTATTGAAACATTATAAAATCATGAAGGGTGTAGATAAGATGAAAATAGAGAGGATGTTTCCACTGGCAGGCGAAGCTAGGACAAGAGGGCATGTCTTCAAGATTTAGGACTGAATTGAGAAGGAACTTCATCACCCAGAGGGTTTTTAATCTATGGAATTCCTTGCCCAGTGAAATAGTTGATGCTACTTTAGTAAATGTTTTTAAAGCAAAAGTAGATTTTTTTTGAACAATAAAAGAATTCAAGGATACGGTGAAATTGTGGATAAGTGGATACGAGTCCATGAAAAAAATCAGCTATGATCTTATTGAATGGCAGAGTCGGCTCAAAGGGCTGGATGGCCTACTCCTGCTTCTAGATCTTACGTTTTCATGTTCTAGTTTTGGCTCGTATCCCAGCGATCTCACCCATTCCACAAACCACTTTCATGTTCTCATCCTACTTTGTGGTCTCTTATCACCCTCTTGTCAAACTACCCAGCATCCTTGTCCCTTCTACTCAGCATCTCAATTCATCCTATTATCTAATGTGGGCAAACTTCAGGAGACGTACTATGATGAAAAATAATAATGTTTGGTGGTACAGAGCATGAATATTGCTAAAAAGGGAAGCAGGGTGTTAAAACCAGTAATAGAAACTAACCTTTCGGTCCAACTCGATGCATGCCAATCAGACATCCTAAACATATCTATTTGGCCCATATCCCTTTAAACCCTTCCTGTTCATATACGCATCCAGATGCCTTTTAAATGTTGCATTTGTACCAGCCTTCACCACTACTTCTGGCAGCTCATTCCAAACATGCAGCACTTTCTGCGTGAACAAGTTGCCCCTAAGGTCCCTTGTAATTCTTTTCCCTCTCATCATAAACCTATGCTCGCTAGTTTTGAACGCCCCCACTCTACGGAAAATACCTTGTCTATTTACCCTATCCATGCCCCTTATGATTTTATAAACCTCTATAAGGTCACCCCTCAGCCTCCAATGCTTCAGGGAAAATAGCCTAAGCCTATTCAGTCTCTCCCTACCGCTCAAATTCTCCAAACCTGGCAATATTCTTGTAAATATTTTCTGAACCCTTCCAAGTTTCATAACATCTATCTATAGCAGGGAGACCACTTGCATTCATTAAGAGAAACCCAAGAATGCAAGTTTCAAACAATAAATATATTGTAAGGGGGGAAAGGGGGCATATTGTTTGGAAAATTGATTGATTTGGCTGAGATGTCATGCTTATTAAATTTGATAAAAAACAAGTATTATCTTCAAGTCATGTGCCTTTTTTAAATTGCCCAGCACCAAGAGAAGCCTTTAGTACTCAGTGGTAATTAATAGGCCAATCTGAGTAGGCATGCAAGCCAACCATCACACTTGATTTCTTGAACTATAAATTGTTTTAATTATTTGAAATCCAGCCTCTGGCAAATGCAAGGCAAAATAATTGGCACTGTATCTCTCCTTTCAGCAATAGAAAAAGTTCTAAAAATGTAACTTAGCCCATTCTGTCCTTTTAAATCTTAAGCAGTTGAACTCCTATAAAATGAGCAAACTTCTATTCATAACTCTGTATCAAGTACAGATAATCATTTAATAGCCTCATTGAACTGTCAATCAAACTGTGAACTTGGATGCTGAAATAAGTTTAGCTTTTGGAAATCAGCCAAACATTCATGAACATCCCTAAGGGAAATGTAAGCAAACTGAGTTTAAACTTCTTTTTTAAGGTGGTGGTGACACCAGCCAACAGCTTTTTGTTTTGAGTGCGATTCATTTTCCATGCACGTGCAACAATGGGATCTATTAGAAATCAGTAGGTGATTTGAGTATCTGGAACTTATCCACCATTTTTTTGAAACTCTGCAGAATCTCCATTAGTTCATGAAAACCTCCTTCCATATAATATTTAATCACATAAAATAATAGAATTATCAAGAGTACATTGGATGATTTCCAGCACAAGAATAACTGACACCATGAGTATAGTTCTCCATTTCCCACAAAAGCCTCCTTCATCTGCAGCAGCTATTGTTAAGGAGCGAGCAAATATCTTTACAGGCTTTCTAATGCTTTTAAAAATAAGTGTTTCCATCATAAGTACCATGTGTGTAATGTTGCAAGTGTTTCTCATTAACGTTTCCATTATGAATTACTATGTCCATATTTAGACTCATCAGTGTCTATGGACACTTTACAACTTCTCTTTACTTGCCAGTACTGGTGTTGCAGTGCTCTCTTTTGGTGGGGGAGTACAATTACAATGTGATGTGACAATATAGACAATTTTCTTTCAAGGGGTAGACTTAGGACTTAAGACGTGTGCCTGGATGGAATTTTCAAAAAAATTGCTTAGAATTGAGGACCAAATGCATGATGTTTTAAAACAAATGTTGACGTTTCTTTGCCCTCTCTAGTCCTGAAAAAAATCACCTTTTACATTCATTTGCTGTCAGTTTTCCATTGTAAATTTTTCATATTCACCTTTAAAATGAAACTGTTTTATAATCCTCTCAAAGTATTTGCCCTTTCCCACTAGTGGAGGAATTGCTGTGCAACAGGAGTGAATGTAATTATAGCAAGACAAGTTAAGAACTTTAAGAAGTCAAAATATAAACTTGCGTATCTCAAACCATCCTGCTCCAACCAGCCATGTCAGGCTTTGTTGAATGTTTGAATCAAATCCTTACTCTGCATGTCAGAAACACTGATTTATAACTCTGAAAAGAAAATAAAGTCCTGACTTAGAGCCTAGTTCGATTCTTATGACATTAGCGATCATAATCAATCATAAATGCTCACCTAACACAAATCCATTTGGACCAAAACTAATGCTTTTCTCTTAGACCTCAATGCCATAAAACTGAGAAGCAGAAGCAGGCAATTCAGCCCATTGAATCTGCTCAGCCATTCAGTGAGATCATGGCTGATTTGATAATCCTTAATTCAAATTTCCTGTCTATTCTCTTGATTCCCTTACTAATTAAAAATCTTGTCTATCTCAGGCTTGAATCTATTTAATAGCCCAACTTTGACAATCTTTTGTGGAAAAGAATTCCACAGATTCACTACACTCAGAAGGAATTCCTCCTCGTCACTGTCTTCAATCGGCAACCCCTTATTCTGAAATTATATCCTCTGGCCAAACTCTCCCACAAGGGGGAGCTACCCTCCACCAGTCCCCTAAGAATCTTCAATGCTTTGGTAAGTTTGCATCTCATTTTTTATAAACTCCAACGTGAACAGACCAAACCTATTCAATCTTGCCTCATAAAACAGTCTCTCCATTCTTGGTATCAGCTTAGGCAATCTTGAATGCTAGTATGTCTTTCTCTGGATAAAGGTTTGAAACTGTTCACAGTATTTCAGCTATGGTCTGATTAGTGCCATGTATAGTTTCAATAAAATGTTGCAATACAATTGTAAAGTCCTGTAATGATCTTCAATGCTTAAAAAGTCCCAGGTCCCCAAACCTAATGTAATTCATTATCAATCTAGTCCATTAACTGTATGAGGATACTCGAGGTAAATGATGCTTAAATAAGTTCTTTAATAAAGGTGGTAGAATCATTTTTTTTCTTTGTTTAAAAGTTGGTGCAATGTATGCTAATCTTATAATGTCTTTAGAGAGCAAGAATATTTAAAGCGATTTGAAATCTTAGTTATCAGCTGAAAAATGACACCAGAAAGGGCTGGAGTTTCCAATGAATGGCAGTCTCCTGCAGGTTGCAACTCCATCACTACTATTTTTTTTTAATGAAAGAAGGGATTGCCACATTTCTGAGTGGAGGTTCTGATCAGGGCTCCATCAGACGTGCAGAGCTATGCTTCTATCCAGACAGTTCTGTCATGGTGCAGAACTGTCAAAGGAAGGCAAAGCACACCCTTAAAGCTCCAGACAATCATTTTTGGCTACTGTCAAATGGTAAGTGCATAATTCACAGTGATGGTTGGGGTGCCAGTGGTAGGATGCCAGATGAGTGGGGCTAGTGCCAACTGGGCATGGAATATGGTGCCAGGTAGGTAGTGCCAGAGCTGAGTAGTGGACCAGTTGGGAAGAGTGTAGGATGCTAGTTAAGTAGTGTGCCAGCTGGAGAGAAGGTAAGATGCCAGAAGGGTAGAATGCCAGGGTTGATAAAGGTGCCATAGGAAGGAGATAGAACACAAGGTGGCATGGTAAATGATAAATGGTTAGAGTAGGTGGGAATGAGTGGGAGAAGCATTGTTTTTTGGGGAGGTTGGGTGTTTCAGATATCTGACAGGAGAGAAGATAAAGGTTGGTCTAGAGGCACAGGTTTCAGTCAATCCTTCATCATTTAATGTGCCAGCTTGGAACCTACTCCTTCCCACAGTACCCGATTCAGCTGGCACTCTACTCTCTTTGCACCTAACCCCTCCCCTCCCCTCTCCACAGTTGATGTTAGAGGAATTGTCCAGTGGAAGAGTAAATTTCCCAGGCAATTCTTTTGGATATGCTATGATGGGGAGTCTGTGGGGTTCCCATACACAACTCTATCCACCCTGGCATAAAGGCTGGTCATTGGAAAATCTGGGCCAAGATTTCATGTTTTAAAATTTCTGTAAAAACAAACTACCTACAATTCACTAACTATTATTTTTAGAGGTAAATTAAGCTTTAAACTACAGGATATGACACTCCTTCTGTTTACTTGACATGCATCATACATTACAACCTTTATAGCAAACAGCCCACAGTTACTTCCATCTTCCAATGGATTCAGTATTGCCATTGCAACAAGTGCTTTCCTTACGTTTTGGAAAGGTTGCTAAATCTGCCACCAGCTATTTCAAGGACTGTTTTAATGATTTGTCTTACCCTTGGCCATACAGGAATCAATTTCCCCGAATTTAAAGAAGGCTGCGGGGTCTGCCTCCTTGACTCGAGATCATCTCACTCCCACATGTTACATAGTTGAGTAGCCTTTTCTCTCCATTGATCACATGTAACTTGTGTAATCTGATCTCTCAAATAACTTACGTTGCCCTCTTACCTGTGGCAGTGAGAAAAATGTTAATAAAAACAAAGTACTGAAGAAAATCATATTTGGTAGCATCTGTGGACAAGAAACTGAGTTAACATTGTAAATGCCTCTTCTTTGGAACTCAGTCATGAAAAATTTAAATTAGTTGATGGAATGTTGTTTAATTAGCTGGAGAAGCATTCATTCCCTCAAACAAAAACAAAACACTCTGGATGCTGAAAACTTGGAATTAAAGCAGTAAGTTCTGGAGAAACTCAATAGGTCTGGCTGCTTTTCCAGAGAGAGAAAGAAGAATCAAAGTGGATTTGAAATAGTAACTTTGATTCTCTCCTTATTTCCGTGTTTGTTCCCTATTCCTAATTATCGTTGAGGGTCGTGATAGGCTGTTGCCTTGAACTGCCACAGTCCCAGGTACAATGATGGTGCTAGAAGTCAGGAGTTTCAGGTTTTTGACCCAGTGGCAACAAAAGAATAATTAAATATTTTGGAGTCAGAATGGTCTGAGAGTTGGATTTAGAGCCTGCTGTTGAATGGTGGAATAGGTTTGAGGACTGAATGGCTTATTGCTTTTGATTCAGTGTTCCGATGATTGATTAATTTAAATGACATCAGTGCAAGTAATGGCTTTATTATTCAGCACATATATCAGTAATTTCTATTGAAGAAACACTCGCAATTATTGCCCACATTTTTCTCCAGTACATTTCCTATTTTGAGCAAGCCTTAGTGAAATTGATAACACCAACCTCAGCAAATTCTAATAAAAAGATTGATTCCAATCTGTATGTTTCTGTAATATTAGTTTTCTTTTGGTGAGGGTGTGGGTTCCTGTCACAAGAGTTGCTCTTCAGTAAAAGGGTAAATTTTAAGATGTTGCAAAATTAAAATTAAAAATTTAACTCTTGACTGTTTGAAAGCTAAGCTATTATTAGTTAAGTAAAACAAAGATGCTGGAAAACTGAAACAGTCACATCATGCTGGATAAACTCATCAGGTCTCACAGTATCTGTGAAGAGAGATCAGTTAATTTTTCAAGTTCAGTGACCCTTCTTCATATTAGCCATAGGTGATGGCAGCTAGGTGGTATATATGCTAAAGACTGCAGTTGCGGGGAAAAGCAGTAAGTGGATAGGTAGACAGGAATTTCAAACAGCGAGAAGAGTTTAGGCAGATTAAGGACTTGTTTATAAGTTAGCCAGGAAAGAATAATGGAGACTAGGAGTAGTTGAAAATGGATTGACTGTGCTGAAAGCAGCCCGTTTCATGACAGGACTTGGGCTGTGGAGGCTAGTGTTGTGGCAATGGACATGGAAGGAGGTGTTCATGCTCAAATTGTTAAACTCTGTTGAGTTCTAAAGGCTGTACGGTCCCCAAGCAGAAGATGGGATGCTGAGTGACCAGCTTGCATTGATCCTCACTGGAGCACTTGAGTGGACCTGAACCAAAAATGCCAGCATGGGAACAAAGCCATCCTTTAAAATGGCAAGCACTTAGAAGGTCTAAGTCATTCTTATGGGCTAACCATAGGTGTTCCTCAAGGCAGTCACTCATTGTGCATTTTGTCTCCCCAGTGAAGAAGAAACTACATCATGAGCATTGAATACTAGATAAAATAAAGTGCAGGTAAATTGCTGCTTCACCTGGAAGGTACATCAGGGGCCTTGGATAGGGAGGAAGTAAAGGATCAAGTGTTACACCTTCTGCAATTAGAACATAGAACTGTACAGCGCAGTACAGGCCCTTTGGCCCTCGATGTTGTGCTGGCCTTCTATCCTACTCAAAGATCAGACTAACCTTCATTGTACTATCTTCCATGTGCCTATCCAAAAGTCACTTAAATATTCCTAATGTATCTTAATTCTAATACCACTGCTGGCAGTGCATTCCACGCACCCACCACACTGTGTAAAGAACCTACCTCTGACATCTCCCCAAAACCTTCCTCCAATCAGCTGAAAATTATGCCCCCTCATGACAGACATTTCGGCCATGAGAAAAAGTCTCTGGCTATCCACTCTCTCCATATGTCGCAACATCATTTACACCTCTGTCAAGTCACCTCTCATCCTTCTTTGCTCCAATGAGAAAACCCCTTACTCCATCATCCTTTCTTCATAAGATATACCCTCCAGTCCAGGCAGTATCCTGGTAAATCTTCTCTGCACCCTCTACAAAGCTTCCACATCTTTCCTATAATGAGGCGAATATTCCACATGTGGTCTAACTAGGGCTCTGTAGAGTTAGTACATAACCTCACAGCTCTTAAACTCAATCCCCCGGTTAATGAAAGCCAACACACCATACGCCTTCTTAACAACCTTATCAACATGGGTGGCAACTTTGAGGGATCTATGGACGTGGATCCCAAGATCCCTCTGTTGCTCCACACTGCCAAGAATCCTGACTTTAATCCTGTATTCTGCATTCAAATTCAACCATTTGCAAGGGAAGGTGATGTGGGGGTGTGGCAAGGTGTTGAAAAAGGAAGTGGAGTGGACCAGTGTCCCTGTGGAATGTTAACAAGGGAGGGAACGGGAATATATCCGGCTCGTGGTGGAGAATACGGCGACTGATGATCTTTTAAATGGAAAAGCTGGTGGAGTGGATAATAAGGACTGGTGTGGGTGGAACTGTATTGTTGTTATGGGAGGGAAGATGGGGGGTGAGGGCAGAGGTGTGGGAAATAGATCAGACACAATTAGGGGCCCTGTCAACCATGGAAACAGAGAACCCATGATTGGGGAAAAATATGGATTTTTCTGAGGCCCCGCTGCAGAAGGTGGCATCACCAGGACAGATTAAACTGAGATGCAGAACCTTGGATAGTGGAATGGCGTCCTCACAGGAAGCAATGTGGTGATGCATAGTAGGGATACATATAGAGTTGATGGATTTTTAATGAATATTAGTGACCAGCTATCCCCAGAAATGGAAACAGCTATCAGGAAAGGGGGAAGGGAAGAGTCAGCAATGGACGAGGTTAAAATGAGGGAAGGAAGAAAATCAGAAGTAAAACCATTTGTTGATTTATTTTTCAAATGAAGTCATTCTGCAGATTCCTTATGATAAAGTTATGTAGTATTTGGTAAATGGAAATTCAGTGAATTTTTTTTCTCTTTTATTTAGTGGGCAAACTTAAACTGTTGATTAGAAAAGCATTCTTAGCAATAGTTTTTCAGCTTTAATTTTGGTAAAAGATATGTGACTGACATTTAACATTGCACTGTGAACTGTGACATGTGTGCAGTTGAAAATGAGATTTCTGTTAGAGATGGGCAAGTTAAGCTGGACTATGGATTTGAAAAATCACTGCTAATATTTAGGGCCAGCATGTTTTTCTGTTTTGACCACTGTATTCTGCTGAAAATTATAGAACACATGCAGTGTTATTTAAAACTGGAAGACTTATTTTGGCCCATTGGTCTCATTGGCTATGCCAGTCATTTTTTTATATGGATTTCTCTCGACATGTTGAGTTTTGTTGCAGTTTGAGTTGTGCTCTGAAATGAAGAAATAGGAAGATGAGGAACCTATTATGATGTGGAGTCAAAAAGCTGAATCAAATAAGTCTTTCTACCCCTGTCCTTACAATATGCAAAAATTAAAACCTTCAAAGCTCCTCAATAATTACTCCTAACCAGACTTTTGAATAGCTAATCTTAGCCTTTGTGAATAATTAATTCCAGACGCCAATTTTGAATCTTAATAATAAGATTTATCTATTAAATATGCAATAACTTTAGCAGTGAAAAAAAAAACAATAAATTAATCTAACTAATATCTATGCTTTAAACCTGAAACACTTGTTTTCAACTTCCATTCACACACAGGATCGACAAGCACAGTTAAGGGTTTAATAAAACTGGCCAGATTACTTAAGTGGGCATGATGCGATTTTTCACAGGGTTAGATGTGGAGTCTTCGGTTGCTTTTCTGGAGATGTCGATCAGGATTACCATTTCAGTTCACTCAGGTAAAGGTAATAATACTTCTAACCCAACTTTTTACTCTCTGGGCTTTCAAAAGCTGAGAAAGGAGGTTAAGCAGGGAGCTTTCTAAATCTTCATGCTGGTTTGATCTGTTTTTGTCTTTTTACCATAAAATGTTTTCCAGCATCCAAAAGTCATCTTCAGCTGTAAATTCCCGGATTGCAGCTCCAAACCAAAATTGATAAAAGAACAAAAATAATGAAAAATCAGCATGAGTTGTAACAACTCTGAAAGGTCTTCCATTTCATAGAGTCATAGAGACATGCAGCACAGAAACAGACCCTTTGGTTCAACTCATCCATGCTGACAAGATATCCCAACCCAATCTCGTCCCATTTGCCAGCACCCAGCCCATATCCCTCCCAACCCTTCTTATTCATATACCCATCCAGATGCCTTTTTAAATGTAGCAATTGTACCAGCCTCCACCACTTCCTCTGGCAGCCTATTCCACACATGCACCAGCCTCTGCGTGAAAAAGTTGCCCCTTGTGTCTCTTTGATATCTTTTCCCCCCCTCACCCTAAACCAAGCCCTCTAGTTCTGGACTCCCCGACCCCAGGGAAAAGACCTTGTCTATTTACCCTATCTGTGCCCGTCATGATTTTATAAACCTCTGTAAGGTCACCCCTCAGGCTCCGCTGCTCCAGGGAAAACATCCCTAGCCTATTCAACCTCTCCCTATAACTCAAATCCTCCAACTCCGGCAACATCCTTGTAAATCTTTCCTGAACCCTTTCAAGTTTCACAACATCCTTCCAATAGGAAGGAGACCAGAAATGCACGCAATATTCCACAAGTCACCTAACCAATGTCCTGTAAAGCCGCAACATGACCTCCCAACTCCTGTACTCAATACTCTGACCAATGAAGGAAAGCATACCAAACACCACCTCCTTTATCCTGCCTACCTTCAACTCCACTTTCAAGGAGCTATGAGCCTGCACTCCAAGGTCTCTTTGTTCAGCAACATTCCCTAGGACCTTACCATTTAGTGTATAAGTCCTGCTAAGAATTGCTTTCTCAAAATGCAGCACCTCGCATTTATCTAAATTAAATTCCATCTGCCACTTCTCAGCCCATTGGCCCATCTGATCAAGATCCTGTTGTAATCTGAGGTAACCTTTTTTGCTGTCCACTACACCTCCAATTTTGATGTCATCTGCAAACTTATTAACTGTATCTCTTATGCTCACATCCAAATCATTTATATAAATGATGAAAAGTAGTGGACCCAGCACCGATCCTTGTGGCACTCCACTGGTCACAGGCCTCCAGTCTGAAAAACAACCCTCCACCACCACCCTCTTGTCTTCTACCTTTGAGCCAGTTCTGTATCCAAATGGTTAGTTCTCCCTGTAATCTGTGAGATCTAACCTTGCTAATCAGTCTCCCATGGGAACCTTGTTGAACACATTACTGAAGTCCATATAGATCACGTCTACCCTCTGCCCTCATCAATCCTTTTTGTTACTTCTCAGAAAACTCAATCAAGTTTGTGAGACATGATTTCCCACGCACAAAGCTATGTTGATTGTCATATAACATTACAAAAGGAAACCATTCCGCCATTGTGTCTGCACTGACAATGCTTTTGAAGAGCAATCCAGTTAGTCCCATCCTCTGACTCTTTCTCCATATTCTTCCAATTTTTCTCTAATTCCTTTTTTTTTAAAGCTTCTGTTGAATCGTATTTCAACTGTCTGCTCATTGCCCATGGAATAATAATCACTTGCAACTTACTGTCCACCTACTGTAATTAAACTCTTTCTAAGACTTTAAACAGATTTATCAAATCTCCTTTTAGCCTGCTCTGCTTGGAAGAAAACAAACTAAATTTTTCCAGTATAACCATATCACTGTAATCCCTTATCTCTAGAATCATTGTAGGAAATCTCCTCTCTTTCATCTCTAGAACTTTCATGTCCTTCTGAGAGTGAGGTATCTAGAATTAGACACCATTTGCCAACTGGGGCTCAATGTATTTCAAACAGCATAGGAGGAAAGGACTTGCGTTTATACAGCACTCTAGATGATCTTTGAGCATTCCAAAGAGTTTTACAAGCAATTAGGTTCTTTTCAAATGTAGTCACCTTTGCGCTGCTTGGAATGTGGTAGAAAATTTGCAAGTTGCCACATGTAGAAGTCTGTTCATCTGTTTTCTAGAAATGTTACTTGAGGAATAATTATTGGTCACGATACTTGGATAAATGAACTGCTATTGGAAATTGTGCTGTGGAATCTTTTGTATTTACCTGAGACAGTAGGCTAGTTTTTTTTTGGTTTGGTTGGAAATAAATCATTTTGTAGTAGTATAAATTAGTTATGTTACTGCAGTATATTGAACCAATGGGTTTAATATCAAACAGTAAAAGTATGGATGAAGAAACCTTAGTTTTTGTTAATGACATTGTGTGTGGAAAGAGGAAACATCAAGTCATTACTGTGAGCTCCACTTGTTTTTATAGGTGAATGGGTTTATCATAGGTTATTGAAAGAGGTAAATTTGATGCTACTTTGAAAATTCGTCTCGAAAGTAGTGTTAATACCAAAGACCGGAGGAACTCATTCACAACTATGCCGATCTTTCAAATGTTCTAACTTAGGATTTAATTAAATGGTTAGGGAGAAGGAATTGGGAGAGACAGTCCTAAAACATGCTTTACAAAGACATCTTGAATTGAGTTTACATTTCCATTGTTCTCTTTCATCCCATTTGGAGAAACAATTGAAATGATTTAGTGGATGGACATGACATAGTTTTAGTACTTCAATATTTTTGAAACATGCTTTTAGAATGATTGTAAATAAGATTAATGCAACAAATGGCATAGAGAATAAAAATAATCATTTTACTTTTTCATTGCACTTTAAAATTTTCACAAGGGAAGATGAGCTTAGATTTTTCTGCAATGCCTTTTGACATTTGCCGATTTTTATTCTGAAGTTTGTTATAAACTCTAATTGAGTTTCATGAATGACAGGTATGGCAGTTTCATCACTAATTGGAAAATCTCCTCTTTCAATTCTTATACTCCTACTTTGTACTTGAGCCCTATCAGATGGTTTTGAGAGTAAATTTCTGGAACTAAAAAGATTTGTGGTCACAAAAGATCACAAATCTTTTCAGTATCAGAAATTTCTCTTTAAGGGTCTGTTTGAACATTAAGAATTGTTAAATGTTTTGTTTTTCAATTCATGTTAATTATTTTAAAATTTAATAGGAATTAAATGATGAGTACTAGTACTGCAAACTTTATTAATCGGCACCCAAGGGGCCAGGAGTGTACAGGTCGATCAAATATTCCAATTGAACAAGAGATCTACGTAATCAATGTCAAAAGACATTGTGAGTAATAGAAACAGAGGAGATTGCAATAACACAGTAAACTTCTGGTATTTGAGGTACATACTTTTTGCCAGTTTGTAGAGAGTACCAGTTCATATGGTGCCAGTGAAAACATAGTTTGCTGTAAAATAGCAAAGTGCAAGTGTGTTGAATGTTGGAAGGTCTTTAGCTAAAATGTATAATGACTGGTGAGGGCAGACGAGGACATGCCATTTTAAACACACTTCAAACAGTGGAGGTAGAAGCTATACAGACAGGAGAGCTGCTTCATAACTGGAAATAGTCACTCCAAAACCACTCAGCATCATGGTCCACACACTCTCTCTCCATTTCGTATGCATCCCCACCACACCACCCAAAGCCACCAACAGCCACTGTCATGCTGACATGGGTACACACAGTCTCACTCTCTGTTCCTCCACGCATTCTATTACTCATCAACACACTATCCTTCATTCAGCAACCTTCTATCCTCCCTCTTACACCCCCACCCCCTGCAAGTTGCTCACATGTCCTCCCCCTCGCTTGCTTGCTGCTCCCCACCTCTTGCTCCTGTTCTTCTTATTTGCTCAAGCTCCCTCTCCATCTTTCCCTCCCTCACGCTGTCCACTCCTCTACCATTCCCCCTCTTGTGCTACCCATTCCTCCTTCCCTCCCTCGCATGGCCACCCACTCTCTCTGTCCCTCCCATGCCTGCATATCCTGTCCCTACTATACCCTCCCCTTCTTACCCATGCCTGTGATCCTCCCATGCCCCTCCTTCCTCCCTCCCTCCCTCCCTCTCCATCCATTTCACACTCCCCCCTTTACCTTCTTCCCTGTACCCCCGCTCCTACTCCCTGCCTCCATCCCTTTTCCTTCTGTGCACGTAGTCCACTTGTTCCTCCCTTCTGTGCCTGTGCTCCCTCTAAACCCTCTTTTCCCCCCTCCCCCCATCCCTCGCTCATGGATGCTACCCCTCTGCCTCCCACCTGCGCTCCAGCTCTCTCTAATGCATGCTCCCCTTTCTCACTCGCCCTCCCTTTCTCTGTCACGCTGTCTCTCGCATGTGTCAGGAACCTCTCGTGTCCTTACTCTCTCTTGCTGACGCTTTCCCTCTTGCTGGTGCTCATGCCTGTGCCCCCACCTCACATGAATGTACCCTGTCTCTCCCTCCCTTGCATGCGTGCACCTTTTCTCCTCCGTGCTGTCTCTGACAGGGTAGCGCTCTCTCTCTCTCTCTGTCTCGCACGTTCTCACATTCTCTCATTCTCTTTCTCATGCTTTCACTCCGGCTGTTTGTCACTCTCTCCCTCGTCCTTACTCTTCCCCTCCCTCGCCCTTACTCTTTCCCTTTCTCGTGTGCGCAGTCTCTCGCACTTTCGTGCTGTCTCTCTGCTCTCATGCTCTCCCTCTGTCTCCCTCTCTCTGTCTCCCTCACACTCTCCCACCTCCTCCTCCCCTCCCTCGCGCTCTACCTATGTCGTACTCCCTCTCTCTCCCTCCCTCCCCTCGTGCCTCTTTCTCTCTCACACGCTCTTGCCTGTGCTCGCTCTCTCTCTCTCTCGCCTGCTCGTTCTCGCGCGCTCTCTCTCACCTGCCTTCTCTCACTCTCTCGCCTGCCTCTCATTCTCCTCGTGCGCGCGCTCTCTTGCGCTCGCTCTCTCCGGCTCTCGTGCATTCGCTCTCTCTTGCTCTCTTTCTTTCTCTCTCTCGCTCTGCGCACTCTCTCTCTCTCGCCTGCTCTCTTTTTCTCTCTCTTTCTCGCCTGCTCTCTTTTTCTCTCTCTCTCTCGCCTGCTCTCTTTCTCTCTCTCTCTCCTCTCGCTCGTCTGCTCTCTTTCTCTCGTGCGCGTGCGCTCTCTCTCTCTATCTCTTTGGCTCTCATGCGCTCGCTCTCTCTCACGCTCTCTCTCTGGCTCTCGTGCGCTCGCTTGCTCTCTCTTTCTTTCTTTCTTTCTCTCTCTCGCCTGCTCTCTCTTGCCTGCTCTCTCTCTCTTGTCTGCTCTCTCTCTCTTGTCTGCTCTCTCTCACTCTCGCCTGCTCTCTCTCTCTCTCGCCTGCTCTCTCTCACTCTCGCCTGCTCTCTCTCACTCTCGCCTGCTCTCTCTCACTCTCGCCTGCTCTCTCTCACTCTCGCCTGCTCTCTCTCACTCTCGCCTGCTCTCTCTCACTCTCGCCTGCTCTCTCTCACTCTCGCCTGCTCTCTCACACTCTCGCCTGCTCTCTCACACTCTCGCCTGCTCTCTCACACTCTCGCCTGCTCTCTCACACTCTCGCCTGCTCTCTCACACTCTCGCCTGCTCTCTCACACTCCTCGCCTGCTCTCTCACACTCTCGCCTGCTCTCTCTCACTCTCGCCTGCTCTCTCTCACTCTCGCCTGCTCTCTCTCACTCTCGCCTGCTCTCTCTCACTCCTCGCCTGCTCTCTCTCACTCTCGCCTGCTCTCTCTCACTCTCGCCTGCTCTCTCTCACTCTCGCCTGCTCTCTCTCACTCTCGCCTGCTCTCTCTCACTCTCGCCTGCTCTCTCTCACTCTCGCCTGCTCTCTCTCACTCTCGCCTGCTCTCTCTCACTCTCGCCTGCTCTCTCTCCCTCTCTCTCTCTCGCCTGCGCGCTCGCTCTCACATGCTCTCACATGCTGTCTCGCCTGCGCGCTTCGTGTCGCTCTCCCGCTCTCTCTCGCCCGCTCTCTCTCGCCCGCTCTCTCTCGCCCGCTCTCTCTCTCTCGCCCGCTCTCTCTCTCTCTCGCCCGCTCTCTCTCTCTCTCGCCCGCTCTCTCTCTCCTCGCCTGCTCTCTCTCTCTCGCCTGCTCGCGCGCTCTCGCCTGCTCTCTCATGTCTGTCTCTCTCTCGCTTGCACTCTCTCGCCTGTTCCCGCTCTCTCTCCTCATCTGCTCGCGCTCCCTCTCCCTCTCGCCTGCTCTCTCTCACTATCTCACCTGCGCGCGCGCTCTCTCTCTCGCCTGCTCGCTCTCGTTCGCTGTCTGTCTCTCTTCTTGTGCTCTCTCACTCGCCTGCTCTCCCTCACCTGCTCTCTCTCTCGCCTGCTCTCTCTCTCTCACTCTCTCGCCTGTTTGCGCTCTCTCTCTCGCCTGCTCGCTTTCTCGTTCGCTGTCTGTCTCTCTTTCTCGCGCTCTCTCTCACTCACTCTCTCGCCTGCTCTCCCTCACCTGCTCTCTCTCTCGCTCTCTCTCGCCTGCTCGCGCTCTCTGGCCTGTTCTCTCTCTCTATCTCGCCTGCGCGCGCTCTCTCTCTCTCTCTCTCTCTCGCGCCTGCTCTCTCTCACCTGCGTGCTTGCTCTCACATGCTCTCTCTCCCTCGCCTGCGCGCTCACGCTCTCTTCGCCTGCTGTGTCTGTCTCTCTCGCTTGCTGTTTTTCTCTCTCTCTCGCCTGCTGTGTGTCTCTCTCTCTCCTCTGTCTCTCTCACCTGCTCTCTCTCTCTTGCCTGCGTGCGCTCTCTCACATGCTCTCTCTCTCGCCTGCGCGCTCGCGGTCTCTCTCTCTCTCTCGCCTGCTCTCTCTCTCTCTCTTTCGGCTGCTGTGTCTCTCTCGCCTGCTGTGTCTCCCTCTCTCTCTTGCCTGCGCGCAGGCGCTCTCTCACCTGCGTGCTCGCTCTCTCTCGCCTGCACGCTCGCACTCTCTCTCTCGCCTGCTGTGTCTCTCTCTCTCTCTCTCGCCTGCTCTCTCTTTCTCACCTCTCTCTCTCTCTCTCGCCTTCTCGCGCTCTCTTGCTCTCTCTCGCGCTCTCTCTTTTGTGCTCTCTCTCTCTCGCGCTCTCTCTCACTATCTCACCCTGCGCGTGCTCTCTCTCTCGCCTGCTCGCACTCGCTCGCTCTCTCTCGCCTGCTCGCTGTCTTGCTCACTCTTTCTCACCTGCTCTCTCCTTCGCCTGCTCTCTCTCTCGCCTGCTCACGCTCTCTCTTTCTCTCTTGTCTGCTCTCCCTCACCTGTTCTCTCTCGCTCTCTCTCTCGCCTGCTTGATCTCTCGTTCACTGTCTGTCTCTCTTTCTCACGCACTCTCTCACTCACTCTCTCGCCTGCTCTCCCTCGCTCACTCTTGCCTGCTCTCTTTCTCTCGCCTGCACTCTTTCTCTCGCCTGCTCTCTCTCTCGCACTCTCTCTCACTCTCTCTATCTATCTCTCTGGCTCTTGCGCTCGCACGGTCTCTTGCGCTTTCTCCCTCTTTTTCTCTCTGGTTCTCGTGCGCTCTCTCACTCTCTCGCCTGCTCTCGGTCTCTCACTCGCCTGCTCTCGGTCTCTCACTCGCCTGCTCTCTCTCTCTCTCTCGCCTGCTCTCTCTCTCTCTCGCCTGCTTGCGCTCTCTCTCTCTCTCGCCTGCTTGCGCTCTCTCTCTCGCCTGCTTGCGCTCTCTCTCTCTTGCCTGCTCGCGCTCTCTCTCTCTCGCCTGCTCATTCTCTCTCTCTCTCTCTCTCTCGCCTGCTCGTTCTCTCTCTCTCTCTCTCTCGCCTGCTCGTTCTCTCTCGCCTGCTCGCGCTCTCGCTCTGTCTCTCTCTCTCGTGCTCTCTCTCTCTTCCCCCCCTCTATCTTTTGCACGTTCTCACATTCTCTTTCTCATGTTTTCACTCCTGCTCTTTGTCACTCCCTACCTCGTCCTTACTCTTTCTCTTTCTCGTGTGCGCAGTCTCTTGCACTTGCGTGCTCTCTTTTGTGCTGTCTCTCGGCTCTCGTGCTCTCCCTCTGTCTCCCTCTCTCTCGTGCTCTCTCTGTCTCTCTCACACTCTCCCTCCCTCCCTCTATCGTGCTCTCGCTCCCGCTCGCTCTCCCCTCCCTCGCGCTCTCCCTATGTCGTACTCCTCTCTCTTTTCCCCCCCCTTCCTCCCCTCTCGTGCCCCCCTCTCTCCCTCTCTCTCTCTCGCCTGCTCTCTCTCGTTCTCTCTCACCTGCTCGCTCTCTCCCTCGCCTGCTCTCTTTCTCACGTGTGCGCACTCTCTCGGGCTCTCGTTTTTTCTCTCTCTCTCGCCTGCTCTCTCTCGCGCACTCTCCCTCTCTCTCTCTCGCGTGCTCTCGCTCGCTCTCTCACCCCTGCTCACTCTCTCCCTCGCCTGCTCTCTTTATCTCGTGCGCGCGCTCTCATTCTCAGGCTCTCGTGCGCTCTCTCTCTTTCTGGCTCTTGTGCGCGCTCGCTTTCTCTCTCTCTCTCTCCTGCTCTCTTGTTCTCTCTCTCGCCTGCTCGCTCGCTCTCTCCTCGCCTGCTCTCTTTCTCACGTGCGCGCGCTCTCTCGGGCTCTCGTTCACTCTCTCTCTCTCTCTCTCTCTCTCTCTCTCTCTCTCTCTCTCTCTCGCCTGCGCTCTCTCTCTCTCTCTCCTGCTCTCTCCCCCCTCTCGCTTGCTCTCTCCCTCGCCTGCTCTCTCGGGCTCTTGTGCGCGCGCTCTCTCTCTCTGTCTTGCCTTTCTTTCTTTCTTTTTTTCTTTCTCTCTCTCTCTCTTTCTCTCTCTCTCGCCTGTTCTCTCTCTCTCTCTCTGTCTCTCTCACACACACACACCTGCTCTCTGTCTCTCTCACTCTGTATCTCTTGCCTGCTCTCTCTCACTTGCTCTCTTTCTCTCTTGCCTGCTCTCTCTCACTTGCTCTCTTTCTCTCTTGCCTGCTCTCGCGTGCTCTCTCTCTCTCGCTCACACACACACTCTCTCTCTCGCCTGCTCGCTCTTGCTCTCACTCTCGCCTGCGCGCTCTCTCGCCTGCGCGCTCTCTCTCGCCTGCTTTCTCTCGCCTGCTTTCTCTCGTTCTCGCTCTCGCTCTCTCTATCTCACCTGTTCTCTCTTGTTCTCTCTCTTGCCTGCTCGCGCTCTCCCTCGCCTGCTCTCTTTCTCTCGTGTGCGCTCTCTCTCTCTCCCCCTTTCCCCCTCTCTCGTCTGCTCTCTCGTTCTTTCCCTCGCCTGCTCTCTTTCTCTTGTGTGCGCCGCGTGCTCTCTCTCTCGCCCGCTCTCTCTCTCTTGCCCGCGCTCTCTCTTCTCTCTCGCCTGTGCTCGCTCTCTCTCTCGCCTGTGCTCGCTCTCTCTCTCGCCTGCGCTCGCTCTCTCTCTCGCTCTCTCTCTCGCTCTCACTCTTTTGCCTGCTCTCTCGCCTGCTCTCGCTCTCTCTCTCGCTTTCTCTCTCGCCTGCGCTTGCTCTCTTTTGCCTGCGCTTGCGCTCTCTTGCCTGCTTGCTCTCTCTCACTCTCTCTCTCGCCTCCTCTCTCTTGTTCGCTAACTCTCTCCCTCGCCTGCTCTCGCTCTCTCGCCTGCTCTCGCTCTCTCTCGCCTACTCTCGCTCTCTCTCTCTCTCTCTCTCTCTCGATTGCTCTCTCTCTCTCGATTGCTCTCTCTCTCTCGATTGCTCTCTCTCTCTCGCTCGCTGTCTCGCCCTCTCTCTTGCCTGCTCCTCGCCCTCTCTCTTGCCTGCTCTCGCCCTCTCTCTTGCCTGCTCTCGCCCTCTCTCTTGCCTGCTCTCGCCCTCTCTGGCTCTCTGTCTCTCGCCTGCGCTCTCTCGCTCGCCTGCTCTCGCTCTCTCTCGCCTGCTCTCGCTCGCCTGCTCTCGCTCTCTCTCGCTCGCCTGCTCTCGCTCTCTCTCGCTCGCCTGCTCTCGCTCTCTCTCGCTCGCCTGCT
>NC_092770.1:52028213-52113213 GCF_047496795.1 Chiloscyllium punctatum
CTAAAGTTGTTGATCTGTGTATATGAGCTCTTGTAGTGCATTTTCTAAGCAGCTGGTGGTTCTGTGTACATTTGCAGGTTCAAATGGAGATGCAGCTCAAAGATACTACTGTGCTATAATGAGATTCAGATAAATCATGATCTTGAACCACATGACCTATGATGTCAGTAGAGAGAAGACACTGGTCTGGAATGAGTATGTGAAGAGAGAGATCTCAGATACTCCTCTAGAGCGCTATATTTGATCACTTACTATGGAGAAACGTAAATAAAGGAGTGGTACAGTATACGAGGAGCTGAAGAGCCTTACTTAGTGATAAACAGCAAGCAGCTTCATGGATAGCATATTTGCAGACACCAAACCTTAAAAGGTTGGTGTCCACTGGGCACAATTTGCAGCAGTAGATCTGTAAGTTTACCTTTACACATACACAGAGGGGACTATATTCCAAGTTGAAAATATTTCTTCCAGACAATCCTATACTTTAAAAACATTGCTTATTCCAGTGAATTTGAGAATTAAAGATGTTAGTATGGTACAGCACTTTATGAAATACTTTATTGCATTCTGATGTTTTCACATGCCAATTCTGAGCATACATTGTTGAGTAAACCCACTGGGGCATTAGTTTACATGTCCACTAGGAAACATGGGAAGAAGATTACCAGATAAAATGACCAAGTGGGTAAGGTGGATTGAGATTTTAAATGAAATCAGCATTTCCAGGGGGCATGTAGCAAACTGTTTATGTTCATTTCTAACCAAAAATTGATCCCACAAAATTCCCTTCAGCATTTTTGCCCTTCTTGTAGATCAATTCCAAATGAACTCAAAATATAAAGGTTCTGTCTTGCAAAGTAATTGGGCCGACATTTAATGTAGATGCCATGGCCCCATTTCCTACTGGTGAAAGTCAATGGTAAGCAAATCTCTCCAAGACTGTGCAGAAGTGGCCAATTTGACTGCCATCACACTGTTAATTCATTCAGGTCCAGGGATTACTGTCCCCAACTGGGAAGGAGATCCCCCCTCCAAAAGGGAACAGTGTCACTGGAGGCTAGATATCAGGGGAAATGAGATGGTATCACCATTGTCAGTCACGCAAGTGTCCTGATCATGAGCAAGTGGCAGTGGGGAATGGAGGGAAACAAATGTGGGGATGGGGTGAGAAACATCACTGGGGAGGGGCTTCCATTGTGCAGAGAACAACTCACTAATATGAGGCAACCCACAGTCAAACCTGGCAGCCTTGCAGCGGTGACAGGAGAAACAACATTCATTTGCACGGAGAAGGAGCAGTATTGGACAGAGCAAAGCAACATCTAGAGAGAACAGATCACCAACCTTCTGTACACTCTGAACTGTATATTGGAAAACAAGTTTTATGTGACATTTGTGAGAACATATCTAAAGTAGGGAAGCAGTCCCATTTACTGCAGTCGCACTTACTGCAGTCTATATTTGTATCAAAAGTCGTCATCATTAGATCATAAAACCACAATATATAGGAGCAGAATTGGTCCATTAGGACCATCCAATCTGTCCCACCATAGGACCAAGGCTGATACATTTTCAACCCCATTCTCCTGCTTTCTCCTTGTAACCCTTGATCCCCTTACTATTCAAGAATATATGTGTGTCTGTCCTAAGTACACTCAGTGATTTGGCCTCTGCAGTAATGAGGCATCACCCTCTGGTTGAAGAAATTCCTCTTCATCTCAATTCTAAAGGGTTGTCCCTTCACCAGTAGTCTGTGCCCCCAGGTCCTACTCTCTCCTACTAGTGGAAACATCTTCTCCCTGCACTCTGTCCACACCTCTCAAAGTTCTCCCTCAGCCTTCTAAACTTCATCCAGTGCAGGCCCAGAGCCCTCAACCGCTCCTCATAAAACAAGCCTTCCATCCCCGGGATCATTCTTGTAAACCTCCTCTGAACCGCTTCCACCATCAGCATATCCTTCCTTAAGTACGGACCCCTAAACCACTCACAATATTCCAAATGTGGTCTCATCACAACCTTATACAGCCTCAGCAGTATATCTCTGTTCTTGCATTCTAGCCCTCTTGAAATGAATGCCATATATCCAGAGTGCACTCCCTTATGGCTCTGGAAGTAATAACAAGCAGATTTAATATGTAGCTTGATTTCAAGCAACCATGGCGATCTCTATAATATCAGGCAGGTTGAAGGCTAGATATGCCTACAGCAGATGACTGACACAAATATACAGGAGAGTAGAAGGGATGCCCTTCCACGTGGGACAAAAACCACAACCAGAGTCAATTAATAATGTGATGGCCTTAAAATAAAGCTAGAAAGTCAGTCGGGGAGTGAAGGAACTCCTCGCCTTTTTGTGTCAGAGCAAAGTCAAAGAGTCTTACCAAAATTTTACTCTTGTTGCTCCACTTGTGTAGAAACTCCCATTGGCCCCACTGTTCACGGTGAAACTGCTGGAAAGGTGGGGATAAGTGAAGAATGGCGGAGCATTGCTTCCATAAAATCAAGTAGACAGAGGATGCAGTGGAAGGTCAGGATTGTAAAGCTTGTCACAGAGATGTCTGCATTGGTATTCAGTCCCTAATCTAGAACTATTGGGTTCAGTGATGTCAGTGAGATGGGTCCAGCAGCGAAGAGATGGCAACTAAAATATGGTGACCCCAACATTGGTGGTGTTCAATGCAGACAGGGTG
The DNA here is from genome assembly GCF_047496795.1 of Chiloscyllium punctatum. Lineage (NCBI taxonomy): Eukaryota > Metazoa > Chordata > Chondrichthyes > Orectolobiformes > Hemiscylliidae > Chiloscyllium > Chiloscyllium punctatum. Next base: position 52,030,904 of record NC_092770.1, read on the forward strand.
GATGTCTCTCTTTTGGTTACTGGAGGCTAGGTGTTGGCATGGACTAGGTTGGAAAGACTTTATTCTGAACTTCTTATTTCTTGATTTTTCTAATTCCTACAATCTGTGATGCTGGACTGATCTTTTTCTTTACTTTTCTAATTTTCTTTTCCCCCAAAGTATCTGTTCTTAAGATTCTATACTTCAGTACTTCATACCTAAGATGGTGCTGAAATGTGGTGAATTGTAAACTTTTCACTGTATTCACATACACGTGACAATAAAGCTAATTCAAAGCTAAGCAAAGACATGCCAGAGAATTCCTAGAGGCCTGGCACTCCAAACACAACACCATAAACAAACACATAGATCTAGATACCATCTATCAACCCCTCAGAAAACGAACAGGAAATGACATCACCACAAACCCCAGGAACCCCATCCAGGACAAACATATAAATAGAAGGCAGGAGACAACACCTTCGCTTCACTTGGAGGTCACCACTGATGTTGTTACCTAGCCAGATAATGAAACGTCTGGATATCAAACCTACAGCTCAGCGAGCAAACCTACACCCTAAAGCTAATTCAATTCAGACCAGGCAGCTGCTGCTGACCTCACCATATCCAATGAGAACTGTGGACATGGCCACTCCAGAAGGTCCATATCTCCCAGCTCTGTGGTTTTTAAACTTTTCTGGCTGCAAATTATTCCATTGTTGGCCATCTCTCTCAGAGATGGTGCATCATTTTCTTCTGCAATAAGGTGAAGCCCACATTTACATGGAAAATACAACACAGAGATAGGACGTTTGACCCCACAGCACATGTTAGTGTTTAACCTCAGTATGATTTGAAAATGGACATCTTCAAGAAGAATCTCAGGACATTGACCTGAGATTGTTACAGCCAGTGGCACAAGATTACAGCCTTTAGTGAGTTTGGTGCAAGATACTGGATGCAGAGAAGAGTTGAAGGAAGAGAACAAAGCTGGGGGAAAGGTTTGTGCAGGAACTATTCAGTGTGGGAGTGGCTATGTTCTGTACAGCTCCCAAGAATCCTGGTTAATTATACCTACTAATTATAGCTATCAAAAAAAACTAGCTTGTTATGTAAGACAAGTATTCCTTCTGTTTAAATTCATCAATGGTCTATCCTCTACCACTGATAATTAGACAGACCTTAGACTGAACATTGAGAAAGGAGGGTTTGTGGCAGAAAATTGCCCAAATCAGAATTAGATAGTACAAGCAACTGATCACAATTCTATCCATATCTCAGACAAGAGGCAGAGGCCAGCTGGCAGACCAACGTCCCTACTATCCACCCATTTGATTCATCCAAAACTGAGTGCAACCAAAGAAAACCCTTGCCTTTGTATATCCATGGTCTTCTTTGCTGTGTTCCTCTGCTTCAATTCATTACATCATTTTCTCCTTCACTTCCATGCACCTTCAGCCAAGAGAAAAGGAATACGCCTGTTTTCATGAGAAAGAGGGGTCCAGTGGCTCTCAGTGGAATGGGAAATGGATGAGATTATGACATCTTCCTCTTGGAGCCTGAGGAGTGGGCGACTTGTAGTTATGTACCTCAAGTTATTTAAAACTGCCCATTCAAATGGTCAGGCAGGTTGATAATCAGGTAATGCCAATAGACCTGGTAACCAACACCGAGATAATGAATGTTACCTAATCAGCCATCCCACAGAATGCCAAAATACTATGGTACCTTTGCTGATAAACATGGAATAATCCAGTAAGTAAAGAACACTTTCATTTTTGTTTTGGACAAATCTGATAAATGGGTAAACACAGTGCATTAACCCCAAGGAAACTATAGAAGAAGATATCACAGTTTTAAAAATGAGTTACTGGAATTCATTGTATCTAGAATGTTGCCTTATTAAAATAGTAGGGCAGGTTGTCAGACACGTTGTTAGTATTGTGCGTGTTTGATTGAGGTCTTTTGATTAGTTTTTATTCAAACAGGGCAGTTGTGTGTTCAGGAGTGCTGAGTATACTAACAGCCTTGCACCACACATGAGTTTAGTAGGAATGCAGGGGAGACAAGGTACAGCCAGTTCTGATACAATGCAGTAATTCTGTTCTCATGCAATCTCATGTTAGAGGAAAATTGCATAATAGTAACACCATCTAAATGAATGGGACCAGAATTGCTTGATAACTGATTCATGCTTTAATCATTTGCACTATAGAAAGTGCCCCCAATTCGTCGATCACATTATAGTGAATTTGCACTAATGAAATGCACATTACATCAGAACGACCTGTACTCCAAATAGCGATATATCACCCTGATAGCCTCAGACAGTATAGAGATGAGACAGGGAAAGTAAAGCAAGTAGCCAGTATAAAGAAAGGATGTCTGGGAATGCCCCAAGTTCGCCTCCTCAGATCAGAGAACAAGGTGCTGAGGATGGAAATGAAAATTGAAGAACTTAGTGTTTCCTTTGGTAATAAACTAAGATACTTTCAGAATGCTCAAAATTGTGAAAGAAGCAGTTTGTACTTATTGAGGTACATAAGAGTGAGTCTGAAAAGGGAACTTAAAAGGAAAATATCATTGATCAAATTATACAACTAGGAAACCAGAGATAAAAAACTGTGATGAAGAAGTGAGGTAAATAGAGGTAAATAAGAGACATAAAGGGTTTTTGTCAAAAGGAAAAATAATTCTGTTTGCTTCAAATGATGAAACTAAAATCAGAGCGATACTACAGGACACAGGGGGCTACTTTTCCTGAAGAAGGATCTTGCTTTCCCTCCAGAGAGTGAAATAAAGGCAAACATGTTCGTAAATTCATAAGTGAAGAGTATATCTGTGATGATGCTGTTGCTTTAGGAGGTTATTTTGTCCAGGTTCCTTTTAAGAGAGAGTTTGAATGAGAGATATAGAAGTGGCTAGTTAAGACTACTTGAGTAAACAACTTAGGAAGCCTTGGGGTTTTTTTGGGGCATCCTGAATGGGTGTAGCCAGCTCTCACAGTTCAGGATTTCTGGTTTTTTCTATTGCATCAGAAGCTGTTGGGGTCTCAACAGAGCTGTGAGCTTCAGTATCTGTCTCCTGGCTACTGCTCTTTCTGAATATTCTCTTGATGTTTCTTCCTCCTGGATAGGAGAACTGCATATGAGAATCTGTGTCTGAATTTGCCTTTTTGCCAAGGGCTGTGTTTATGCAATGTTGCTATATTAGAAGAGTTAATTAGTTATAATTACTGTGTGTATTATTCTGTCAAGTTTTCTAATAGAGTTAAGCTATCCTAAATGCCTCTTTCATTTTTTTGCATAGTGTTTAAATAAACTGTGTTTTGCTTAACATCGAGTGGTTTGACCAGTCGCATTGCATCTGGAACACGGCACTTCATACATGCCTTTAAAATAAGAAAAACTTAAGGTCTAGGCTACCTTCCTAAAGTATTTTGAGAGGGTCTGATCTGGTCCATAACATACTCCAGTTCTATTGTATAAAGTGCAATTGGAGTTTGGCTTGTTGACTGGAGCAGTGGTTGTAGTAGTAGTTATGAAATTACCCATTGGTGGAGTTGACTTACTCCTGGGTAATGATATTGGCTGGAGTAAATGTTATAGCTTCATCCATAATCATGGGAAGTGAATGAGGTTATAGAGAGAGCAATTCCAGCAAATGTCCCAGGTATTTCCCTTTGTGTGCAGTGACCAGAGCAATGACGAATCAAAGTCCAGCACCAGAGATCAAAGTAATACCACAAGTAGATGTTAGAATCGCTGGAACTCCCTTTGAATTATACCCTTCTTTAAATAAAGTATTTGGCATGTCTTCATTAAATGAAGCTCAGAGAGCAGATGAGGAGTTAAACAGGTTAGCACAGACAGCTCACACTGAACCTGAAGGAGGTCTGGAGTGTTATTAAACTAAGAACAGAGTTCTCGTGAGGTAGTGGAGACACCTACACAACCTACTGACAAGGAATTGACAGTTGCTCACCAGAAAGGGGTGGCACCCAAATATTGTAAGGAGATACTGTACTTCATTTTGCCAGACATTTAGGAAAACAGAAAGCATGAGAATCAATAAAGAGGCATTTTTGATAGCCAGGGTGTAATGCAGTACTGTACTACATACATTGTCATATGTATCAGATGGTAGGAAAACCTCAGCATGGGATTAAACTGATTTAGGAGACAGTGAGGTCTGCAGATGCTGGAGATCAGAGTTGAGAGTGTGTTGTTGGGAAAGCACAGCAGGTCAAGCAGCATCCTAGGAGCAAGAGAATCAACGTTTCAGGCCGGAGCCCCTCATCATTGCTCTGATTTTAGCTCCATCCTGATGAAGGGCTCTGGCCCGAAACGTTGATTCTCCTGCTCCTAGGATGTTGCTTGACCTGCTGTGCTTTTGCAGCCATACACTCTCAACATTAAACTGACATACTCAATCCCTGTGTCAGGTTTTGAAGAACCATTTACTTAAGTGTTAGCAGATTGTAGGCAACCATTATCAAAAACTAAAGTAGAACATCAGCATATCTTTCCAATTGCAGATATGATAACCTAATTTCCAGAGGCTATTCCTTTGAGGACAATTGCAGCTGAGGTAGTAGTAGAAAAATTAATGCTGTGTCTTAGTTGTTATGGACTACCAACTGAAATAGAACCTTGGACATATTGTATTTTTATGCCTAAAATGTTGTCCAGGACACAATCAGCAACCTGTCTATAAACCAATCAATGTCTACTCCCTATTATCCAGAAATACAAGGAGCTTTGGAGAGAAACCATCAGACTCTTAAAATAATAATGAAAGTCTGTTGTTACAAATGTCATCAGAATTGGGACAAGGAATTAGATTTCTTACTATTCACTACGAGAGATTTCACAAATGAATGATTTTCATTGGGTTTAGACTATTCAAATTGATTTTTGGTCATTAAATTATGTCCACTAAAACTGATTTAGGAAAATTTCTTAAGGACAAAAACACGAACGGATAATGTTGATATGTTTGAAGAGTGAAATGAGGGCAATTACCAACTATGTATTGCAGCAGCACTCTTAAATTTGCTTTTTGTTAGTTAGGAAAACATCTTCTGTGTTGCATCAAAGTTAGTGTTAATGCAAACTTCTTTGTACAGACAGTGTTATTTCATTTGAAATTCAGCAGACTAAGCAGATGATTTGACTGGCTTGACAAAGTGGAATAAAATGTAGAGGAGAAGCAGGAGTGAGTTGCATTAGGTTTCACAGTTCGATTCGATATTAAAGATAAGCTTTAAAACTACCGTAGCCTTGTTAGCTCATACCCATTTTTTTCTGACATGATTGATGAACTGTGACTGATTGGCCCCTTGGCAGCTCGGTAACACAGGAACTGCAACAACTGGATGTTTTCTTTTCTGTGTCAGAGTCTGCCCAAACACAGTTACTTGATGCTCTGATCAAGGCAAAGTCCCTTGTTTACAGATGCAAACCGGCTGTTCTCTTTAAACAGATCTCTTTTCATAAAAATGTCACTTTTAGTTCAGCCAACTGAAATGGAACATTTCCAAATTTAGAATTTCTGTATTTCATGGCTTAAAGTGAGTTGTTAAAAAGATTAAATGAAGGCCTTTTACTTTGGAACATTTTCATGCTCAAACTAGTGAAGTCAATGGAAATGAAAAGTGATGGGGTTGTATGACAAACAACTGACTCCCAGTGCCTTGTTTTTTTCTTGTTCATTCGTGGGAAGTGAGGTTCACAAACTGAGCTGCATTTACTGCCAGTCCCTCAGTACCCTTGAGCAGGTGGTGGCAAGCTCCCTTCTTGAATCATTGCAGTCCATTTGGTGTAGGTAGACCCACAATGCTGCGAGGGAGGGACTGACAGGATTTTGACCCAGAGACCCTGAACAAATGGAGATATGTATCTCTAAGTCCAGATGGTGGGTGGCTTGGAGGGGAACATGCAGGCTTCTCTGTATTGGCTTGAACATGGTTGTGATGTGTAATAACTTGGAATGGAAACCATACAAAATGGCTGGAGATGGGGGTGAATAAATGTGTTATTATCTGTAGGAATAGTCAGTCGGAAGTTTATTATCTGTAAAGATGTTACAAAACCTTTGTTCTTGTAACAAATATTCAAGCTGTATGCCATCTCTTTGAAGGTGTGCACCTCCCATGTATGCACAAATAAATGTTTTAATAAAGGAACCTGAGTCTCAGCTGGTCTAAGAGAAACTGAAGGGTTAAACACACAAATAATACAGAATAAAACATGTTTGATATCGCTATCATGTATTGTCAGCTTGACATGTGCAAAGGAGATGACATTAATAGAAATGTACCTCCATATAAATCATTATGTTTTGACAAGGAAGATGTATTTCTTCTTCAAATACATATAGCAAGCACTTCTTGGTGTAAGCACTTCCCGATGTAATCATTGTAATTAGAGCAACAATACTCAATCTATGAGGGCATTGCCCATTGCACCAGATGAGCACAATGTTAAGTTTATGTAAAATCTACACAGGCTTTGTAGATGAATCTGAACTTTAATGGCAATGGTTTTACAGAACACTGGATCCAGGGAGATTAATTAAAGTGTGAAAGTTTGTAGCAAAGAGAAAAAAATTAAAGCCCCCATTTCTTTTTATCTGTATATCTTGAGACAGTAACATTATTTTATGCCATTGGGTCTATTGGCACTAGACGATAAAGAATTTGGGCAATAATCTGGAAACAGTGGATACCAATGCCATGGATGTGAAATTATTAAATTTTCCTTTCTTCAACAATACTATTGCATTAATACACAAAGAACTCAACGCCCCCATTCAACTACAAGGTGTGATGATGCTGCTCCTTTAATAGGGTTAGGGTCCTTGGCTTTCTTTTTCAGAGAGGTTGTGAAAGCAGTGTTCCAAAAGGTCTGGGTATGAAGGGTTTTAGGGGCAATTGTAGCTAACAGATAATGTCTCAGGCACAAGGCTATCAAATTTTAAAAATTGTACAATGATAGAGGTTCTCCCAGTTCTCCCAGCTCAGCTTTTCTCTGATTTAGTCTGGCAGTTCACTGAAAGCAGACAGTCAGTTGAGAAGCTGCTGGATGCAAAGAAGCAGGTCCAGACTGATCCTCCTTCTCTCCAACATCTCTCCTGTAAGACCCTGGGTTTTATTTTTCCTTTTTTGCCTAGGGGTGTTTATGGGGATTATTGCAAATATTTGGAACAGCATCATTAAGTTGGGATAATCTGTTGGGTTTGGATAGGTTTAAGTTATTCTATGTTCTGTTCCCTTTTGTTTGCGTTTAATTCGGTAATCTTGCAAATAGATTCTGTTTTGTTACCAGCTGTAACACTCCTGGAATATCCACTTTATACCTGCTTAAAACAACTGGCAAAGTTAGGATCTGGGCTTCTTGATGGGGTCTGACCTGGTCCATAACAAAGGAAAGGACGAGACAGGCTAAACCTAATGCTAGTATTTTCACCACTGGAACCCACTATGAGATCCAGCAGAAGGGTTGACTCCTCTCCATCTTAGATATGTAGAAGCCCATTAGATCAAGTACCAGACTCAATCCCCAATTCTGGGTCACACTACATCGACAATATCCTACTAATGGTTTAGGAGTACTCTTCCATAGGTAATGATGCAGTTATTATATCCGACTCCAAACACAGGCTAACAAATTGAGAATGTGTCCCAATTCTCAATAGTTATTCTCCTCATATTTTCATGTGTACCTGAATTATAACGATCAAACATATGGTGAGTAAAGATGGTCGTGAGGTCGGATGCAATTGCTTGGGAGGGTGATGGGCCAGGACCCAGCCATCTCCCTCTCTCTGCACTAATTAAGTCCATGGTCAACTGAGGCATGTCTGTGGGAAATTATGCCAACTTAAGTGCCTCCTCATTCCCACTGCAGCAGGTGGGGATTTGAACACAAAGGAATACCCAAAGATAGAACCTGCCTCGGATGCCAGCAGACATATGGGGGGATTGAGCCCCTCACTGACAAAGTGCCAGGCCCTGATTGGGGGACCTGACAATGGGCAAGGGGAGTCTGCTAATGGCCATCCCCTTACTCTTGTGGCTGACACCCCTCCCAGCTCATCTCTTCTCCGACACCCACATAAGGCAGCTCCTTCCTTCATTACTCACCTGTGATCTGGATTCCTCGGCAAGGCTGGGCCCTGGATGGGGCAATGCTAGCTGTGGCCACCACCCCGAAGGTAGTACTGCCAAGCAATGAAGTGCTGTCAACCTCTATTTGGCTGGCGGTTTTCGAAAAGCTGATTCTGAGGAAGACCTGCCACTGCCCAGTTATTGATTGGCAACTAAGTACTGAGTCTCCCCGAAAAGCAGCAAGTATTCAGCGAAATCACTTGTCATTTTATTTTAGTTTAAAATGCATAATTTGAAAACAGTATATATGTATTTACTCTGACCTGTCTAGCTGTTCCCTTCATTGTAAACCTTTATGGTGAGACTATGGCATTTCTGTCTCCTTAAAGAAAGAGCTTGTGTGTATATGGTTTTACATCCTGCTGGGAACTTTTTACAATCTAGTCACCATTGTAAAATACAAAAAGTGTAATTTACTCTCTGGCCAGGAGTCAAGATCCTCTAATTTCATTAAATTCCCTTCTGACTGCATGTCAATTTTACAATAAACTAAAATTCAGAACCCACTGAGATCATTTAAAGCAGAAGATTTTATATGGTTACTTATATTAATAATAACATTTTTACATTCTACAGAGGAAAAACACAACCACATTGTTGAATCCCTTCACCCAGTTCAAAGCTTTTCCCAAACTCCACCAGGAAATGCCTTTCGTCAAGGCTCAATAGCCTCTGGAACCAAATGCTTATCTTTTTCATTGTACAATGTCCACTAAAGATGTTGTCTCATCAACAGTCCCAAACCAAGGACAGTAGTTGGATTAAATTTGCCTGTGAACCCCACTTGAATTTGCCCCCTCTGACTTTTACAAGGTTTAGAATTGAAAGTATAAGAAGCCAGGATGAAATACAATGAGAAACATAGTTAAAAATCACACAACACTAGCTTATAGTCCAACAAATTTATTTGGAAGCCCTAGCTTTTGGAGGGCTGCCCCTTCATCAGGTGGTTCGGAGCAGTGCTCTGAAAGCTAGTGTTTCCAAATAAACCTGTTGGACTATAACCTGGTGTTGTGTGACTTTTAGCTTTGTTCATCCCATCCAACACCATCACCTCAAAATAATGAGAAACAAGTCCACCTTGTTTGATGCGCAATTCAATGTTTACTAACCTCTGGCTGCACTAGACAAATCAGCATGTAATCATAGAAAATGCTTGCTGATTGATGAATTTACTTCTCATTCTAGATTAGTCTAGAAAAGCATGCCAGGATCGACATAGGATACCTAAATGAGGAGCTAACATGGTGAAATAACAACACGGGTATCTTAAACAGCAAACATCACATGAATAAACACAGCAAATCAATAAGGTTGAAAACTCAGCAGAGCTGACATGTCCAGTTGAGAACAGCAGCAGATAATGACAAACAGGAGGAGGAGGCTCTGTCCCTGACCTCGGTGATAGGGGTGTCTAGCGTAGCAACACAAAGGCAAGCCAGGACGGGGGCAGAGAACATGGCCTTAGTGCTCAGGATGGGCCTGAAGCTGCTCCACATAGGTTAGGTGTGGGGTCGCTGCATTTGTGTCAGGGTCAGGGACTGGGGCATACAGGAACAGCACCAGAGTCTGTCACTTCAGTCCCAGTGCCCTGTTGTGGGTCCTGCAACACTCCAGCTATTGTCCAGCTATTGTTTCAGAAGTCGCCAGATCCCAAACTAAACTGTTTCAGTGCAGCTACCAGACAAGTCTAACTGCCAATGTGGAAAATTGTCCAAATAATTGTATTTTCCTGTTCACAAGAGGTGGGACACTACCACTCTGATGGCCTACTCTCAGTCATCAGCAAACTGAAGGGAGGTGTCATCAACATTTCTACCATGCGATACTTAATGATAATCTGTTTACAGTGCTCACTATGGTTACTGATAGTGACGCTCGTTGGATGCTGCCTGAACTGCTGTGCTCTTCCAGCACCACTAATCCAGTATTTGATTTTCAGCATCTGCAGTCATTGTTTTTACCTTACTGATAGTGACACACAGCTATGGTCTAAACAAGGAGGCCTTGTAAAAATGGAAATCATTGAGAATCAGGGGTGTTACAGTTGGGAACAAAAACAGAAGTTGCTGGAAAAGCTCAGCAGGTCTGGCAGTATCTGTGCAGAGAAATCAGAGTTAATGTTTAGGATCCAGTGACCCTTGCTCAGAGTTCTGAGGGAAGATCACCGGACTGGAAATGTTAACTTTGATTTCTCTTCACAGATGCTGCCAGACCTGCAGAACTTTTCCCAGCAACTTTTATTTCTGATTTACAGCATCCACAGTCCTTTCTGTTATGATAATGTGTTGTAATTGCATTAGGTTTCCATTTGGCTGATCTATCTGAGAGCCATGCAGAGATGACTCTGACTCCAAAGTTTCTTTGCAGAAGTTTCACATTCATGTGTCTGTTACAATGGATTCCACGTCTTCTCTAGAACGTTCTATCCATCTATGGAACCAAGCCATGATTCTCTAGCTCCCTCCACAGGCTTAGATATTCAAAAAATGTGCATGGATCTGTGATCAGACAAGCATAAGCAAACACAGATGAAAACAAACTATTGATGAGCTCAAAGGACGAAGCTCTCAACTCTTTCGAGTCATACTGAGCGCAAAGGAAAATAATTATTGTTGTTAGAGGCCAATTGTGTCTGATGCAGGGTATCCATGTCATGTCCTATACCTACCCATCTTCAGTTGCTAAATCAAAGCTCTTACTCACATCATAAAGTCAGAAGAGGGGATATTATCTGGTGATGGTACTGAAGTAGATCATGTCAATATGCAGCAAGACAATATCCAGGCTTTGGCTGATAAATGGCAAGTAGTATTGACCATCTCCAATAAAGGTGATTCTAGCAAGCTCCCTTTGACATTCAATGACATTACCATTACTGATTTCCCTTCCATCAACATCTAGAGATTTCAATTGATCAGAAACTTAACTGAACCAGTCATATAAATGCTATAGCTAAAAGACATGCTCAGAGGCTGGGACTTTTGAGGTAAGTAACTCACTTCCTGATTCCTCAAAGGATGTTTACAATATACAAGTCTTAAGTCAGGAGTGTGATGGAATGCTGCCCTCTTGCCTGGATGAGTGAAGCTCCAACAATACTTTAAGAAGCTCGTGAGCATTTAGGACAAAGCAGCTGCTTGATTGACAGCCAATCCATCACCTTCAACATTTACTCCCTTCACCACCACCATTCAGTGGCAATTGTTTGAACCATCTACAACAACGCACTGTGACAATACACAAGGCTCCTCTGACAACACCTTTCAAATCTACGACTTGTACCCTCTAGAAGGACAATGGCAGAACATACATGGAACACTACCACCTAAAGGTCCCCATCCAGCCAAATCACCATCCTGACTGAGGAATATATCTCCATTCCTTCAGTGTCACTGCTTCCAAATTTGGAACTCCCTTCCCAACAGCATCAGGCTGTATTTACAATAGATGGGCTACAGAAGGCAGCTCACCACCATCATCAGATCAGTTAGAGAGAGAGAATATATGTTGGCCTTGCCACTGACACTCACGTCCCATGAGGGAATTAAAAATGTTAAATTTTAAACATTTTTAAACATTTCACTATAGCTACTACTCCTCTCACTGCATCTCTGAACTTTATTCTTTCATTCCCAGTTAAAGTCAACGCACTGTCGCATGTTCTTCCTCCTCCCTTCAGACCTACCATTCCTAGAATTGAAGATTTATTAGGTAGCTTTTTGTCCTCTATAACTTATCTACGTTTCGGACTTCAAACCAATGACATAAAAACAGAACATGCTGGAGTCCAATGTACTGTATCTTCGGAACTGAAGAGAGGTGGATAAGTCGTCCATTTAATGTTGTAGAGAAAGTTAGGAAGGAGCAAGTGGAACAGATAAAAAGATCAGCAAGAGGTTAGAATCAAGGGAGAATTGAGATCAAAGGCTTCAAAAAACTAAAGGCAAAGGAATTGATAGATGATGTAGACAAGAGCAAATATACAGATTCAATGTAGGTGTTATTAGGAGGTGTTAATAGCATAGTAGTGAAATATAGTTCAACTTTGCTGAAAGGATAACTATGAAAACAAGACACTGAGGAGGAAAGATATCAAAATGTGGGGTAGAGTTCATGGTCTGAAGTTGTGGAACTCAATATTGAGTTCTGAAGGCAGTGAAGTGTTGAAACACTAAAATGAGATACTGTCCATTGGTTTGCATTAGGATTAACTGAAACACTGAAACTATCCTAGGCCTAGGATAGAAATGTTAGCATGAGAACAGGATGGTGTATTGAAATGACAGTGACCGGAAACTTAATATCATGCCTGTTCCTCAAAGTGATTCCCCTGTCTGTGTTTGGTCTCCCCCGTGTGGAGACCTTATTGTTGGCAGTAAATGCAATCGATTAGATTGAAAGCAGTACAACTAAATTCACCTGCAAATAGTGTTTGGTGCCTTGGACAGTGAGGTGGTGAAAGCCTAAGTGTGGGACATCTTGTAATAGTATTGGAAGACGCCTTGGAAGGAGTATAAGGTAGTGGGATGATAGAGGAATGGAATAGGATGTCATTGTGGGAATCCCTTTGGAAAGCTAATAGAAGAGGGAAAAATGTGTTTGTCACACTGGAGTTAGCTAAAATGGCAGAGGATGGTTCTTTTCATATGGTGGGCCTGTGGAAAAGTGTGGAAACTAAGGAGAAGAGGAACCCTACCATGGTTCTAGGAGGAAAGGGGCAGAATCAAGGATAGAAGTGCAGGAAGTGAGTCAGGCATAGCTAAGGTCCTAGTGCTCCACAGTCGTGGGTAGTGGTGGAGCATAAAGGAAAATATTCCTTCATTTCCAAACCTGCTGAGATTCTCTATCGTTTACTGGTTTTAATTTCAGATCTCCAGCATCTTACTTTTCTCATGGATTGCAGTGTTTCCAAGCCTCCTTGTTTGGACCAAAGCTATGCTGAGGTCTGGAGCTGAGTGGCTCTAGCAGAAGTGAGCACTGGTAAGCAGATTATTCCTTAATATCACATGGTAGCACTTTTGATAACATCTCCCTACACTTTGCTGATGGTTATGCATTTGGTTTAGTCTTCAAACAGTTTTATTAATTCGTGAGATGCCCAAAGGCCAGCATTTAGGACCGTAAGACTATAAGATATACAAACAGAATTAGGCCATTCAGCCTATCGGGTCTGCTCGGCCATTCGATCATGGCTAATCCATTTCTTAACTCCATTCTGCTACGTTGCCCCCATTATCAGAAGAAAATAATATATGGATGAAATGTGAGTGATAATTTTCCCTATGATTCCGATCTTCTCATCTTCTCTCAGTCTCCTCTTAATCATCGGTAAAGTGATGGAAGATGTCATCAACAGTACTGTCAACATTTCCTGCTCAGCAATAACCTGCCCAGTGTTGTCCAGTTTAGGTTCCACCAGGTGTTGTCAGCTTCCAACCTCATTATAACTTTGGTTCAAACATGGATGAAAGAGCTGTATTCCAGAGCGAAGGTAAGCATGACAGCGCTTGACATCAAAGCTGCATTTCACCAAGCGTGGCATCAAGGAGCCCTCAAAAAAGTAATCAATGGATATCACGGGGCAAACTTTCCACTAGTCGGAGTCATACCTGACATATAACCCACCAACCTCCGCATACAACGCATCATCCTCCACCACTTCTGCCACCTACGAACGGACCCCACCACCAGAGAGATATTTCCCTTCCCACCCCTATCAGCATTCCAGAGAGACCGTTCCCTCCGTGACTCCCTCATCAGGTCGATACCCCCCCCTCCCCCCGCCACCACCAGCGAACGCCACACTCTTTCCCCTACCACTGCAGGAAGTGCAAAACATCTTCCCCTCACCTCCATCAAAGACCCCAAAGGGTTGTTTCACATCCAACAGAAATTTATCTGTACCTCCACCAATGTCATCTACTGTATCCGTTGCACATGATGTAGTCTCCTCTACATCAGGAAGACAGGGCGCCTACTTACAGATCATTTCAGAGAACATCTCTGGGACACCACAAAAACCAACCTCACCGCCCCATGGCTGAATACTTCAACTCCCCTTCCCACTCTGTCAAGGTCCTGGGCATCCTCCATCGCCAAACCCTTACCACCGGACACCTGGAGGAAGAACAACTTATATTCTGCCTTGGGACCCTCCTATCACACAAGATCAATGTGGATTTCAACAGTTTCCTCATTTCCCCTCCCCCCACATTATCCCAGTCCCAAGCCTCCAACGCGGCACCCCCTCCTGACCTGTCCATCACCTTTCCCATCTATCCGCTCCACCCTCCTCTCTGACCTATTACCTTCTCCCTCACCTTCATCTACCTATCGCCTTCCCAACTACCTTCCCCCACAACCCCAAACCCCTCCCGCCCCAACCTAACTCTCAGCACTCCCCTACACCCAACCCCCCCCCCCCCCCCACCCCATCCCACAAGCCTCATTCCTGATGAAGGTCTTATAGCTGAAAAATCAATTTTTCTGTTCTGCGGATGCTACCTGACCTGCTGTGCGTTTCCAGCAACACACTCGACTCTGATCTCCAGCATCTGCAGTCCTCACTTTCTACATACCTGTGGTTGTTGGAGATCAGTCATCTTAGCTCCAGGAGTGCCTCAGGCTACTGTCCTAAGCAGCGAAATCGACGTTTCGGGCAAAAGCCCTTCATCAGGAATAAAGGCAGTGAGCCTGAAGTGTGGAGAGATAAGCTAGAGGAGGGTGGGGGTGGGGAGAAAGTAGCATGGAATACAATAGGTGAGTGGGGGAGGAGATGAAGGTGATAGGTCAAGGAGGAGAGGGTGGAGTGGATAGGTGGAAAAGAAGATAGGCAGATCGGACAAGTCAAGGAGACAGTTACTGAGCTGGAAGTTTGAAACTAGGATGAGGTGGGGGAAGGGGAAATGAGGAAGCTTTTGAAGTCCACATTGATGCCCTGGGGTTGAAGTGTTCCGAGGCGGAAGATGAGGCGTTCTTCCTCCAGGCATCTGGTGGTGAGGGAGCGGCGGTGAAGGAGGCCCAGGACCTCCATGTCCTCGGCAGAGTGGGAGGGGGAGTTGAAATGTTGGGTCACGGGGCAGTTTGGTTGATTGGTGCGGGTGTCTCGGAGATGTTCCCGAAAGCGCTCTGCTAGGAGGCGCCCAATCTCCCCAATGTAGAGGAGACCACGTCGGGAGCAACGGATACAGTAAATGATATTAGTGGATGTGCAGGTGAAACTTTGATGGATGTGGAAGGCTCCTTTAGGGCCTTGGATAGAGGTGAGGGAGGAGGTGTGGGCGCAGGTTTTACAGTTCCTGCGGTGGCAGGGGAAAGTGCCAGAATGGGAGGGTGGGTCATAGGGGGATGTGGACCTGATCAGGTAGTCACGGAGGGAATGTTCTTTGCGGAAGGCGGAAAGGGGTGGGGAGGGAAATATATCCCTGGTGGTGGGGTATTTTTGGAGGTGGCCGAAATGTTGGCGGATGATTTGGTTGATGCGAAGGTTTGTAGGGTGGAAGGTGAGCACCAGGGGCGTTCTGTCCTTGTTACGGTTGGTGGGGTGGGGTCTGAGGGCGGAGGTGCGGGATGTGGACGAGATGCGTTGGAGGGCATCTTTAACCACGTGGGAAGGGAAATTGCGGTCTCTAAAGAAGGAGGCCATCTGGTGTGTTCTATGGTGGAACTGGTCCTCCGGGGAGCAGATACAGCGGAGGTGGAGAAATTGGGAATACGGGATGGCATTTTTGCAAGAGATAGGGTGGGAAGAGGTGTAATCCAGGTAGCTATGGGAGTCGGTGGGTATGTAAAAAATGTCAGTGTCAAGTCGGTCGTCACTAATGGAGATGGAGAGGTCCAGGAAGGGGAGCGAGGTGTCAGAGATAGTCCAGGTAAATTTAAGGTCAGGGTGGAATGTGTTGGTGAAGTTGATGAATTGCTCAACCTCCTCGCGGGAGCACGAGGTGGCGCCAATGCAGTCATCAATGTAGCGGAGGAAGAGGTGGGGAGTGGTGCCGGTGTAATTACGGAAGATCAACTGTTCTACATAGCCAACAAAGAGACAGGCATAGCTGGGGCCCATACGTGTGCCCATGGCTACGCCTTTGGTCTGGAGGAAGTGGGAGGATTCAAAGGAGAAATTGTTAAGGGTGAGGACCAGTTCGGCCAAACGAATGAGAATGTCAGTGGAAGGGTACTATTGGGGACGTCTGGAGAGGAAAAAACGGAGGCCCTGGTCATGGCGAATGGAGGTGTAGAGGGATTGGATATCCATGGTGAAGATGAGGCGTTGGGGGCCAGGGAAACGGAAGTCTTGGAGGAGGTGGAGGGCGTGGGTGGTGTCTCGAACATATGTGGGGAGTTCCTGGACTAGGGGGGATAGGACAGTGTCGAGGTAGGTAGAGATGAGTTCAGTGGGGCAGGAGCATGCTGAGACAATGGGTCGGCCAGGGTGGTCAGGCTTGTGGATCTTGGGAAGGAGATAGAACCGGGCAGTGCGGTGTTCCCGGACTATGAGGTTGGAAGCTGTGGGTGGGAGATCTCCTGAGGTGATGAGGTTCTGTATGGTCTGGGAGATGATGGTTTGGTGATGGGGGATGGGGTCATGGTCGAGGGAGCAGTAGGAAGAGATGTCCTCGAGTTGGCGTTTGGCTTCAGCGGTGTAGAGGTCAGTGCGCCAGACTACCACTGCGCCCCCTTTATCCGCTGGCTTAATGGTAAGGTTGGGATTGGAGCAGAGGGATTGGAGGGCTGCACGTTGTGAGGGTGAGAGGTTGGAGTGGGGGAGGGGGGACTACAGGTTGAGGCGGTTAATGTCCCGGCGGCAGTTGGAAATGAAGAGCTCGAGGGCAGGTAATAGGCCAGCACGGGGTGTCCAGGTGGATGCAGTGTGTTGGAGGTGGGCAAAGGGGTCTCGGAAGGTGGGCGGGATTTCTGATTGTGAAAGTAAGCTCGGAGGCAGAGGCGTCGGAAGAATTGTTCGATGTCACGGCATGTATTAAATTCATTGATGCGTGGGCGGAGGGGGATTAAGGTGAGTCCTTTGCTGAGGACTGATCATTCGTCCTCAGTGAGTGGGAGGTCTGGAGGGATGGTGAAAACTCGGCAGGGCCGGGAGCTGGGATCTGTTGTGGGTGTGGAGCTGGGAGTGGGGTCGGAGCCAGTACCTGGAGTGGGTGTGATGGTGGGGGGAATGGGGGTGGAGGCATGAGCTGGGGTAATGTTGCCCTCGGGGTTCTGGGGTGTGGGGATAGTGACAGTGGGGTCTGTGGGGCGCATGTCAGCAGAATGCAGGTGAGTGGCGCTGGTGGAGGCGGAAGTGGTGGTGATCATGGCGTTTTTACCCTACTGTCCTAAGCCCAGCCTTCTTCAGCTACTTCATCATTGACCTTCCCACCATCATAAGACCAGAAATGGGTGATGGGTTAGCAAGGTATTCGCTGTCATGCCAAATTTCCTTAACTGCCTGAGGAAGAAGAGACGTTGTTGGGCCTTTGTAACCAATGTGTCCACATGAAGAGTCCAGCAAAGCTTGTTGTGGATGACCATTCCCAGGAGCTTGACATTCTCCCTCGTTCCACCAATGTGCTGTTAATGTGAAGGGGTCATGAGAAACATCCCACTGAAAGTCAATAATGAGTTCCTTGGTTTTGCCGGCATTGAGCGTTAGGTTGTTCTCAGTGCACCATTTTTCCAGGTCTTCCACCTCCCGTCTGTAGTCTGTTTCGTTGCCATCTGAGATTCGACAGACTATGGTGTTGTCATCAGCAAACTTGTAAATGGCGTTAGTCTGGTATTTGGTGACGCAGTCATAGGTATACAGTGAGTACAGTAGGGGGCTGAGTATGCACCCCTAGGAGTTCCAGTGTTGAGTGTTAGTGAAGATTCACTGATTGTGGCCTGTGTGTTAGGAGTAGGGTTTATCCCAAGATCACTAAGTTTATAATCAGTCTCAAGGGGATAATTATGTTGAAGGCTGAACTGTAGTCAATGAGTAGGATTCTTATGTAGCTGTTCTTGGTGTCAAGATGTTCTAGGGAGGAGTGAAGGGCAAGTGATTTGGCATCTGACGTGGATCTGTTGGTCCGAAATGCAAATTGGAGAGGGTCAAGAGTAGTGGGGAGGCTGGAGTTAATTAATGACATGTCCAACCTTTCAAACCACTTCATGACCATCGATGTTAGAGCCACTGGGCGGTCGTCATGGAGACAAGTTGCATGAGCCTCCTTAGGCACAGGGATGGCTATCTTGAAACAGGCAGGGACAGTGGCCTGCTGCTGGGAGAGGTTGACAATGTCCAAGAAGGTCTCTGCCAGTTGATCTGTGCATGCTCTGAGTGCACAGCCTGGTACTCCATCTGGTCACATTGCTTTCCTTGAATTAACAGAAGAAAAACTGATCTGACCTCTGATGCAGTGACTGTTGGGATACGTTCGTCAGGACTTGTCGGAATAGGTGCTACCTCTCTGCCGATATTCTGCTCAAAGCATAGAAGGCATTGAGATGATCTGGGAGGGATGTGACATCATCTGCTATATTGCACTGTCTCTTTTTAGAACCTGTGATGTCATTCAATCCTTGCCATAGTTGCTGGGTGTCTGTCTGGGTGTCTAGTTTGGGGCAGTGGTTAGCACTGCTGCCTCACAGCGCCAGAGACCTGGGTTCAATTCCCGACTCAGGCGACTGACTGTGTGGAGTTTGCACATTCTCCCCGTGTCTGCATGGGATTCCTCCAGGTGCTCCGGTGAATTGGTCATGCTAAATTGCCCGTAGTGTTAGATAAAAGGGTAAATGTAGGGGAATGGGTGGATTGCGCTTCAGCGGGTCGGTGTGGACTTGTTGGGCCGAAGGGCCTGTTTCCACACTGTAAGTAATCTAACCTAATCTAATACTTATATTTGAGTGGGTCTCCTGATCTGAAGGGCTCATGCCTGGTTTTTAGCAGGCCCACAAATGATGAAAATGTCCTGCAAATGATGAAAATAATTAAGAAATATTATGCCTGTCCTCACAGTCTGCCTACCCCTTATTTTTAAACTGTGTCCTCTAGTTCGGGACTCACCCATCAACAGAAACATGCTTCCTGCCTCCAGAGTGTCCAATCCTTTAATAATGGTATGACTGTGATTGATATTTTGATGTTTGGTTGAAAATTTGAATAACTATCATGCTCGCATATTGTCTTGGTTGGAAAGAAACTTATAAAATGCACTCAAATTTAAAATATTAATTATGAAACAAATTGACCATTTTCCCAATCAGTGACTGCACATTAATGTCACTGTCTCACTTACACAACTTCCCACATACGAGTGACTTGTCATCAAGCCTGATTACCAGTGGTGCGACATATTCCAATAGATGGCTAACAGCCATTTTTACAGCTGTAATTCAGATCGTTCCATTGACACCAAAACCACAAGAGAAAAAGTCTGAACAGTTTCTGAATGCTTCCAGTAACCCAGAGATTGAACAAAAGGTGTAAATCTAACTGCCATCTATTTGCCATTGTAGAGACTATACACTAATTATATTCAGCATTCTTAAAAAAATATAATTTTCTTTTTCCTTGCTGAGATGCAGTTTCAGTGACAGCACTGTCTATAATACTGACAACACCAACTGGTAGAAAGGCATTATATATGTAGGTTACCCTGTCTCCTCTAAATAAAGATTAGTGCCAGACTCTACTCTCATTATCAAGAAGGTAAATAGATATAATAGTTTTACTATGAAGGTTTAGTAAGAGCCCATCAGTGCACTGCAATGACTGTACACTCAGTTATCAGCTGATTCACCTTGTTCTTCAATCGTGTACCGATCTGAAAACCTTAAAATAGCCGACATTGATTCCTTTCATTTGCCTGATTGGCTGACTGCACCACTGGTGTTGTCAAGGGTCTATGTGGAGAAGAACATAGCAACACCGTGGGAATAATTAGAGTTGCTAACAATGCTTGCTCTCTGATTTAAGTAACTGTAAGGACTGGCAGAACCCATTTATCCACGAACTGCTACTCATTAAAAAAATCTCAGGCCCAGTTAGTTCATGTAAAACTTTTCTCACTCTACTGGTGTGCCAACTAAGCCAGTGGGTGGAATTTAATCTGACTGATGAGGGTTTAGCCTGCCAGCTGGAGAGTCGGTGAGAATTCAATGCCATCTTCTGTGGGGAAGGCCCTCCACATTAAGTGTCGTGCAAACATGTAAGTGGCCAATAGTGTGTCGTACCCAGGACCAAGGAGAGCCGCAGGGCAATCAGCAGATCTGGCAGATCCTCCTTGCTATTCGCACTACAAAGGAACAGCGTGACCGTGTATGATACAGGCTATGGTGTAACTTAGTAACTAATTGTTGAATTTCTTCTCACATAAATGGCTATTCAACCATGGGATTGTATATCACTTTAGCATTATCGATATATTTGGAAATGAAAACCGATACAGTCTTTGATTCTGTGCACTCTTGTTCTGTTGTAAACTTATGCAAACATTCAGTGTTGTCGAACAAGAAGATATGTCTATTGGGGTATTACAGGTCTCAGTCCTTCGGCCCCAACTATTTACAATCTATATTAATGGTTTGGATACAGAAATTGATGGTTCTGTAAACAATTTGCAAATGATACTGAAATAGGTTGGGAAAATAAGTTCAATGAAGAAATAAGAATGTACAAATGGATATGGATAGGTTATGTGAGTTGGCCAAAATTTGGTAAATGGAGTTTAACATGGAAAAGAATGAGATAATCCAATTTTGGCTGAAAGAATAGAAAGAAAACTGACCTAAATGGAGAGAAACTTTAGGGTGCTTTGCAACAGCGGGATCTTTGTGTCCTCATGTATAAATTGCAGAAATTTAGAATGCAGTTACAGCAGGGATTAAGGAGGGCAAATGAAATGTTGATATTTATTGCTAAAAGCATAGAATATAAAAGTAATGAAGAGTTGCCGCACTTGTACAAGGCAGAAGTGAGATTATATGTGGAATCTTGTGTACAATTTTGGCCCTCTTACTTGAGGAGGTAATGTAGTTACATTGGAGGCAGTCCTAACGGAGGTATATAAGATGCTGATGAGGATTGACAAAGTAAACATACAATGGATGCTTTCCCTTGTGAGCAAGCTCGAATGAGAGGTCATTATTTTAGACAAAGGAGTAGCAGTTTTAAGAGAGAGATGAGGAGGAGTTACTTCTTGAAAGGGTCATGAAATTGTGGAATTCACTTCCCAAGAATGTGGTGGTTGCTGGAACATTGAGTACATTTAAGGAGGAGATAGACAGATTTTAATTAATAATGGGTTGAAGGGTTACAGACAGCCGGCAGGAAAGTGGAGTTGAGGATGACATAAGATCATCCATGATGGTAATCCATAATGGTGTACGCTCGAGAAACTGAATTGCCTCCTCCTGCTCCTAATTCTTATCTTCTTATGTGCTTATGTATTTAAAGTCCTTCGCCTCCTGCAATAGACAATAGACAAGAGATACAGGAGTAGGCCATTCTGCCCTTCGAGCCAGCACCACTATTCATTATGATCATGGCTGATCATCCTCAATCAGTATCCTGTTCCTGCCTTATCCCCATAACTCTTGATTCCACTATCCCTAAGAGCTCTATCCAACTCTTTCTTGAAAGCATCCAGAGACTTGGCCTCCACAGCCTTCTGGGGCAGAGCATTCCATACACCCCCCACTCTCTGGGTGAAGAAGTTTCTCCTCAACTCTGGTTTAAGTGGCCTACCCCTTATTTTTAAACTGTGTCCTCTGGTTCAGGACTCACCCATCAGCAGAAACATGCTTCCTGCCTCCAGAGTGTCCAATCCTTTAATAATCTTACACGTCTCAATCAGATCCCCTCTCAGCCTTCTAAACTCAAGTGTATACAAGCCCAGTCACTCCAATCTTTCAGCTTAAGATAGTCCCGCCATTCCAGGAATTGACCTTGTGAACCTACGCTTGCACTCCCTCAATAGCCAGAATGTTTTTCCTCAAATTTGGAGACCAAAACTGTGCATAATATTCCAGGTGCGGTCTCACCAGGGCCCTGTACACTGCAGAAGGACCCCTTTGCTTCTATACTCATTGCCTCTTTTTATGAAGGCCAGCATGCTATTAGCTTTCTACTGCTAGGCAGCTTTTCAGTTTTCCTCCCATTCCTAGTAGTTGGTCCAGTAGTTGGATTGCTGGACCAGTTTTGACCTACCTTAGCCTGCAACTATAGCACTGAGCTTCACTTCCATTGCTTCTGTTTCCTTGAGTGTGCTCACCATCGCCACCATGTAGTAAGATTCAAATAAGTGAATATTAAGTTGCCATATTGAATGTCATTATTTACAAGTGATAGTAAAAGAGGGCATCTTTGGAACATCAACAACCCAATCTGTAGCCTGGTCTGGCATATTGCTCACTCTACCATTACCATCAGGCAAGGAGCTCAATTTGTTTCAATGAAATCCATTTCATAACTGGCACAAAGGAAGTGAAGGTCAATCATCTCAGCTCCAAGCAATCTCTGTAAGAGTTCCTCATGGTAGCATTCTAAACCCAACCATCATAAGGTCAGAAGTGAGGATGTTTGCTGATGACTGCACATTATTCAGCACCATTCACAACTTCTCAGATTACTAAAGCGATTGGTATCCAAATATATCAAAAAAAAACTGGACAGTATCCAGGCTTGGGCTGTCAAGTAGACAATAGCATTTGCACCACACAATTGCCAGGAAATAACCATCAAAATGAAGACAGAATCTAAGCATTAC
This sequence comes from Chiloscyllium punctatum, assembly GCF_047496795.1. Lineage (NCBI taxonomy): Eukaryota > Metazoa > Chordata > Chondrichthyes > Orectolobiformes > Hemiscylliidae > Chiloscyllium > Chiloscyllium punctatum. The sequence continues at coordinate 52,053,800 of NC_092770.1, forward strand.
CTATTGACATTCAATGACATTACCTTTGCTAAATGTCCCCATTATCAATATCCTGGGGGTTACCATTGACCAGAAACTGAATTGGACGAACAATGTAAATATTGTGGCTACAACAGCAGGTCAAGGGCTAGGAGTCCTGTGGCGAGTAATTCACCCCTGTCTCCCAGTGCCTGTCCACCATTTACAAGGCACAAGTCAGGAGGGTTATTGAATTCTTTCCATTTGCCTGGATGATTGTGGCTCCAACTTCCTTCAAGAAGTTTGACACTCTCCGGGGCAAAGTAGCCTGACCACCACCTTCAATATTCACTCTATCCACCACTGATGTACATTAGCAGCAGTATGTACAATCTACAAGATGTACTGTAGTAACACACCAAGGCTCTCTCAACAATACCATCTGAACCCACCTAGAGGTACAAGGGAAGCAGATGCATGGGAACCCAAATTCAAATTCCCTACAAGTCACAGACAATCCTGACTTTGGAAGTACATTGCCAATTCTTCATTGTTGCTGGCTTAATATCTGGAACTCACTAATTAATGGTACTATGGGTCTCCCACATGCCAAGGACTGCACAGACTCAGGAAGGTAACTCACCATCATCTTCTCATGGGCAAGTTGGGATGGGCAATAAAGGCTAATCCAGCCAGCAATTCCCACATCTCATGAATAAGTGAAAAAAAAACATTTTTTGCTATGCAAGTGTTTACATTGTGTACTTTAAAGAAGTCAAAGCAAATAGACTTGCATTTATATTACAGCTTCTCTGAATTTATGACATCTAGTGCAATTACTGACGGTTAAATTATTTTGAACTATGTCATTGTTGTACTGAAGGAAATCCGGTGGCAAATTTGCATGCAGCCAAGTCCCCTGAACAACAATGAGATAATGACCCAATAATTTGTTTTCACAATGTAGTTAAAGGATTAGTATTGATCAGGATTCCCTGTTCTTCTTCAAAGTATTGTAATGGAATCTTTTATGTCCATTTGAGATGCCGCACTATGGCTTTCCAATAGTTAGCATGTAGTAAAGATCACATCTGTGTTGTTGCTAGAGGCAAATCCACTCCCATGTCAATGAACAACAAAAGGTCCCAGTTGTACGTGATCTTACGTCAGCCTGACACAGTTCCTTACGCACATGCTCGGTAGCTATTATTAGAGTAAAGGTATCGTTAACTCTTTACTCCACACAGCACTCCCTCTGTATTGCAGTGATGTGCCAGCTATGTTTTATGCTCAAATCTCTGAACACACATGCACCCGCACACTTTCTGATTAAGGGGAAATGTGCTATGACTGAGTGATGCCTAACATCAAGATCAGAATTTCAACAGGCTGCAACACTTCGTGAATTCAGTTCCTAATCTGATCCATTCTCAAAATTGGAGGAGTTCTCATTTAAGAATCTTGGTCCAATTGCAAGTCAGTGTCCACTGAAAACATTTGTTTCTGCATGAATGTAATTGATTCGCTCATTATTTTGAAAAGTTTGAAATAGCTAAAACAGATTGACTTTTTCCAGTTCATGTTGTAATAAGCAGCTGGTATATGTAGTGCTGCCACAAATGGGTTAAAGCGATCAAAGGCTTAAACAAGCAATTCCTCTCTCTCCAGCTGCTGCCTGATCCACTGAGAGTTTTCAATATCGTGCTATGTTTTATTTCTTGAGATAAACTCCAATTTTCAGTTTCAATGTGTAATTATGATATCATCAATAGATAATAAAATGGAACTTTTCTCTTGGTAGTCGTGTCCCTGGACAATGCTTGACGAACAGCAAAACGAATGATGGCTGGCCATGTTTGGCAGACTCTGTTAAGGGGATAAGTCTGTAGCAACAGTCACATGAAAGCAAATTGAAAAATGATCAGCTTGTGCCTGCAGTCCATCACCGTGGCAACAGTCATCTTTCTGTTGCTTACAACAGCAGGTAGGAAGCTTAATATGATTCATGAACATGTGATGATTTTTATAAAGGTTGAAGTGAGTCATCGAATGGAAAGACAGGTGGAAGAGAGACAGAGAGGAGAGTAATAAATTATAACATCCACAAAAATCTTTGAATTTTCATAACCATCCAAGAAAGGGTTAACCTAATTTTTAATCGTTGAGAATACAGGGTGGGTTGGAGAGGAGGGAATTGGCTATGATATTTAGGTATTAACTCCATTTGAGGTCAATGGAATTTTAAGGATATATTTATTTATTAAAATAATAGAAATTAATAGGTTATTGTTAAAAAAAAGTAATAAAGTGCCCCAGCTTAGAAAATCCGATACCCCAGGAGCATTGTACCCTGGGCTGGAGTACAAGCTAATGCCTGCATTTCTGGAGAGTTGGAGGACTGTCCATTGCTCCACATTGAGGAAGGAAAGGTTACTAAGGATCACTGGAGGTCCAAGTGAAGGAGATTCAGAGGATGGAAACACTGTAACTGCAACTGGAAAGGTGCTATCACATTCCCTCAGCCACAATGCCAAAAAGTCTTTAATATGTGCGAGTAAGCATTTTAAGTAGAAATCAGGCACAGAATGAGCTGATGGAAGACCATTCCCAACATAGGTTTCACTTCCATTATCAAGGAGCTGTCTTGCACTAAATACAGGTTAAATTGACCATTTAAGTTCAAGACCCCATGTTGGTCATTGTTAGTGCCTTGCAACGCTGTTGAAAATTGTCCCCCAAACTTTTGTTTTAACAACATATGATAGCACCAAATGCCGATAAATAGTAATGCTCAAATCATTTAGTGTTCGTGGAGTCATCAGTATGAAACAGTGAGAATGTCTGATCTGAGGAAGTGCACTTAAATCATTGTTTCACCTTGAGGAAGAGCTTTGGACCTGAGATAATTGTGCAAGAATGAATAGATGTTGCACCTATTAATATCCATAGTATGACAGGGAAGAACAGCTAGTGTTGAGGTGATTGATGGAAGAAAGAATAAGTGTATCATTAAGCGAACAATTTCTGGATCGTGGAGGTGGTAAGATTATGTTATACTGCTGGAGATGACAGAGAGAGGAGGAATAAATATGTAGGTCAGTGGGTAAGTAGGTGACAACAAGCAAGTCCTCACAGGCCTGAACACGATAAACAAGTCACTATCGTCTCAGTATTTGATAAGCAAATAGTTTCATAGGAAATTGTTATGGAAGGTCATGTTGAATAATAGCCACAGAATATTTGGCATCACTTTAACAGGCACCTAACTATGTTCAGTTTTTTTGCTTCCTTTAAACAGTAACCTCAGCACATTTCCGTGTTTGTGAGCCTTACGCAGATGTCAAAGGGCGCTACCACTTCGGCTTCCATTGTCCTCGTCTTTCGGACAGCAAAAGCTACATGCTGTGTTGTCATCACAACAGTACAACCTTTAAGTATTGCTGCAATGAGACAGAATTTCAGGCAGTCATGCAGCTCAACATGACGGGACAGGCAGAGGGCTACATGCACAAGTAAGTACTGCAGTTCCTGCATTCAGTGAGCTTGATTAGATCCTGATTAAAATGCATGAAATATTAGAGATAGGAACCATGGTTTTTTTTTACATGCAGGAGATTAAGTACAAAACATGGAATAGTTGTGGAAAATCAATGCAGCCACAAAATGAGTCAAAATGAGTTAGTGGGGACCTAGGTTGACCTGGGCTTGGAAAGGAACAAAGGCCATTATTAAAAAGTGCAATCTTGTGAACACCTCTCCTGCAACAGCAAATCAAATTTGGATTCCATTGTTATATCATCCTTCAAAAAAATTGATTCAACAGATTTGATCCCTGATCTGTATTGACATCACTTTGGTAACAGGAAGGGTACTTCTGCATTTTACCGGTAATATAACTAAAACATTAGCCAGCTTTTCCGTTCATGATTTGATATCTCTTGTTTGAAAGTGATGTTATACTGTGTATATCAGCTCCATTGTGATAATTGCCTCAGTATTGAATTAGTTAACATCCACATGTGAAGAATGGATGGTTGGATGACGGCTGCTGGTGTCTGAGGAATCATATTTCAGCATGAGCTGCAATCTTTAGCAAAAAATATTGATCCAAAATTTGGCAAATTGGGAAATATTTCCAGTTAAGTGCACATAAAAATAATTGAATTAACCTTTTTTACACATCCAAGTGGAATGAATAAGAGAAACTTTTAACAGGATACCAATTTTTTCTTCAATTTACTCCTGATTTAAAACAAAATTGGCTGATCTGTTTTGTTTCAGAAATTTAAAATTCTCAATATATTCATCTTAAGGTTCACTGTGAAGTTTGCTTTGTCTTCCCTGCTCTCTAAAGATCTTTCCAGTGATGATAATTTGGTTCAAATCTGAATTATTCTTTTCTATTTTCATTATTTAACCCAAAAATGAGAAAATAAATGATATTTTACCAAATAAAATATACTTTTCAGGATGATAATAAAGACGCCCATTACTTATCTAGATTATAAAAGTGTACCTTAGAGTTTTATATCAAACTGTAATTTCTTTTTAAGGTTTTGCTTTTTAAATGCAACGCTATGTGGTCTGACAATGGACTTACTCACTAGCTCACTTGCTGAATAATATGAATTTGAAAAGCATCGGGTGTATTCACTGAGATGAAGCTGAAGTAATTTTGGACTTTAAGTGGTGTTTAAGGGCCTCTCTTGGTAATAATAATATATGATTTTTCAAATGAGATTTTTTTTCCTAAAGACAGTTCTTAACTTTAAAGCAGTTTTTAAGTTTAACATCCTTTTGCCAAATCTCACCTCATGCTTCTCTGAGGCCTGTGTAGCTACAAGGAAATCATAACATAGCCAGGGATCAGACATCTAAGGTATGAAATAACCTCTCCGTGACTGAAGCGCATGTTCATAATTGGACTGACAGGCATTGAGTTTTCCTTGTCTCATACGTTTCCGGCAGCAGAATGTTGTCAATTACACTCTTAACATGTCCTCAGCATTCTAAAAGCCAAAAATGCCATTTCTGTGAAACATCTTTCAAATGGTTTGGTTGAACAGCAATATCAAGTGTTTTCTTAATGTATTTACTGAGTGCACTGGTTAAGGAGATGGCACACAACTGATTTGCAAGATGTTTGAATCTAAGAGGTAAGGCAAGTACTCAGGTTACGTGAAAGTTCATATTAATGTTCTCATATCTTTCTCGACCCATTGCCAGTGAGTAATCAGCAAACGTAGTCAGGGTCATGAGTGAATAACTCAGTTAGATTAAAACTCAGATGCTCAGCAAAAGGAGGAACTGTGAACATGTTCTATCAGAAGCACTGAGAACTTGAAGTCACCCTAAGGGAAAAAGCAAGTCTTTTTGGAGTGGTTCTGATTAGTAGAGAACAAAAACAAAGGCAGATGAGAAGGCTTCTTTTTTACACAGTGATTTATGATCTGGAACATAGTTCCTGAAAGAGTGCTGGAAGCAGGTTTAGAAATAGTTTTCAAAAAGGAATCGGACAAACATATAGAAAGAAGGAATTTGTAGGTAAATTCATAGATACGCATATGGGTACTCAATAGGGTGGAGACAAACTATTATACATAGTTCCTTGAACAACCTTGATGAAGGGCATTTGCCTGAAACGTTGATTTTTCTGCTCCTCAGAAGCTGCCTGATGCTGTGCTTTTTCAGCACCACCATAAACTTGACTACAATTGGGATATACTGGCCATGACCTCATAGGTAGTTGGAGAGTGAATATTATTTGACAACCCATTGTTTTTGTTTATTGTAATCGTCTACTTTCTCTTCAGATCAGGACAAGCAGCAAGGATGCTGAAGGACCAAATTCCAGTGTGGGTCCCTTCCTTTCACTCTCTCAAACTAACTTGTAAATTGTTTTAACTGCATAAAGACCACCTTTCTTTTTTTTTTGCATTGTGGATTGAAAGTAGGAAAGGATACTGCTTTAAGACCAAGGAGGCTGTATAAGAAGATATTTGCAAATTAAATGCAAGTTACTGGAGAACATTGTGAGTTGTCTATACAATGCTGCATTGTTGGAGCACTGAGGGAGAAACTCAGACAAATCAACATGATCTGTGTGTTCAGGGGAGTTCTAAAAAAATTAGTCTTATGCTTAGCTTTTCAATTGACACCATTTGTTGTGTACTCAGGAGAACTCAGTGCAGTAACAAATTCTGCCCGGAACAACTGCAGTTTAACACAGACCCCACGGGTAGGAATGAAATCAGAAGAAGACAGAAGCCCCACAAAGTTGCAGCATCAATATCTCCCACTCTCTGTTCCCTTGCTCTGGAAAAACTGCGCTATCTGGCTCTTGTCAAAAAAATTAGGGAAAAACTACTGAAAGAAAAGCATTTGAATGGGTTTATGAATAGGAAGGGTTTAGAGGGATATGGGCCAAGTGCTAGCAAATGGGATGAGGTTAGCATATCTGATCTGCATGGACGAGTTGGACCGAAATGTCTGTTTCCGTGCAGTTTATGATTCTATGACTAGTGTGCACAGGTAATTAAAGACATCTGGGTCCAATAAAGTAACCAGTGAAATTAAAATATGATCCTTGATGTGGGAAGGAAAGAAGGAAGAAAAAGAATTGTGGAATTGATCCATCTAATTTTGGTTTTTAAACTGGTGATATAAAACTGTGTTCCTCTGACTTTCAATTCCACCTCCATGGGTGTGTTCATCTGTTTTTCTTTTTGCCTATGTGTATGTGCAGTTAAAAAGGGTAAAATTTAAATTGTATAAATTAGAAATCCTGGCATTTTACTGTTCTTGCTTAAATTATAAAGTTCTAAACTACAAATTCATGACTTGCCTTTATACCATTGATTAAAACACAGTTTGATTATAATGAATTCTTACAGTGTGAAAGCAGGCCATTGGCCCATAAGCTACACCATCCCAAAAAAGCATTCCACTCAGGCCCATCCCATCCATGTAATCCTACAATTGCCATGGCTAATCCACCTAAACCTCGACACGATAGGCAATTTAGCATGGCTGATCCATCTAACCTGTACATCTTTCAACTGTGGGAGGAAACAGAGCACCTGGAGGAAATCCACGCAGACACGGGGAGAATGTGTAAACTCCACACAGACAGTTGCCCAAAGATGGAATTGAACTCAGGTCCCTATCTCTGTGAGGCAGTAGTGCTAACCACTGAGCCACCGTGCATAGTTAATAACAATATTCAATGACAAAAAAACTGGTGCTTATAATCTTATAACCTGAATTAGACAGTGAGGAAGAATTGGGCAATTTGATGGTTTAATCAAATTTTCACATTTGTGACATCTCTGGGAGTAGACAGCCTTGATTTACAACATGCTATTCCAGTGAGCTGTGACACTGTGTCTGCTGACTGAGACTCCAGATGCCGCAGACAGAGTTTTTTTTAAAGGAAATCAGCTCCAGAAAAACAGATAAGTCATCCTCTGCATCTTTAAACCACCAAATGATAGCAGGGAGACTGTCAAATTCATTCTGAAGGCAGTTCAGTCACCAACGTCCATAAACTGTGTACCCCTTTAATTCTATTGGACTCTAAATTGCTTAATCCATCGTCTCCACTCTGTAATTTATTCATGTGTTTGGGGAGTTTCAGTGTTTTTTTATTACTTTACATATGAGGTGGATGTGCCAGTGTTGGGTAGGAGTGGACAAAATCAGAAGTCACATGACACCAGATTATAGTCCAACAGGTTTATTTGAAATCACAAGCTTCCGGAGTGCTGCTCCTTCATCAGATGAATTTTACATAGATCAGGTTAAATAAAATAATATCTATCCTCTTTGTTATTATAAGTCCAGAAAATCTATTCAATTCATTTTTAATGATCACAGTGATCATATTTTAATGATCATAATCATTTGAACACTTCCAGCTTTGGCATGAATATCCATTTTAAGAAAACTTTATTGTGGTTAAATGAGGAAAGGTGAAAGCAGGAAGCTACTTGACTCTTCCTTAGCCAATTCTAACAGTACAAATGTCTATGGAAAACCTACAGAAATTAAGGGTAAGATTGGTAAACTATGAAATAATTGCTGGAAGTGTTCAATGTCAAAGACATTACAACTTTACCAGTTTCTGCAAAAATGACAGAATTCCCTCTAAGCCACCATCTATCTAATCAATTATGAAAACATACACAGGTGATACTTTAGGGCATCCAAGTGCACCAGATGTTTTCTTTGGCATACGGATTGTTTTTAAACAATGTCATAGATAACTTGTTTTTCTACAGACTGTTCCCCACTCCCAATATATGCAGCAAAACATTTAAATTGACTGTAATAATGGTTGAAAAGGATTAGGTGGGTATTCTCTAAGGAGCGAGGGAAAGTACACAGAGTCCAAATGGCGAATTGAAACAACAAAGAAAGCACAGAAAGGGAGGTGGTAAAGCGAAGGGAAATGGGTAGAAAATTCCAGAAGAATAAAGTGTCGAGATTGTGCAAGTCCTTGCAAGCAGCAAAGTTGAGGAACAGATGAATCAATTGTAAAAAGCATCCATTTTTCTATCAGAAGGAGATCATTGTATAAGTGAGCAATGCACTCACAAAGAAATATATTGGTTCTGCGATGTTGATTTTATAATTAATGTCTCAGCCGTTTAGTGACGATAGTGGATGAATGTTCTACTGAGCACTTTGAATTGTTCCTTTGTGGTGATCCATGGAAATGAGATAAAGATGACTAAGGAAATCACCGGTCACTGTTAGTGAACACTTGTTTCATATGTGGCATTTAGATTGTGACCTTTATGCTTACACAACTGTTGAAATCAGCAGTGCTAGGGTTTCACATGATGGCTAAGGAAGATTGAGTTCTGTAACAGCTCAATCAGATTCATATCTTATCAGACAATCAAATTATTTTCCAATTTCCCACAAGAAAATCTGCTGTTGTTTTATCACCAGCAAAAGGAAGCCACTTTGAAGAGAAAAATCAACCTTCAGTTAGGTCCTTATTCTTTCTTAGTACAGTTGATTTAAATGGAAGACACTTGTCAGGAAATGGTGATGTAGTGGGTTACAATAATTTCCCTTTCCCCAGTTTTACTCAGCAGTTTTAACCCTATCCTTCCAACTGAAATCTGACAGGTAAATAATTAAAATTAAAACATTGCTTATCTGCCTTACGAACGTTGAGAGCTGGTAGGTTGCATTTTACCCTGTAAATTGGTGTCAAGGTCACCTGCCCAAAGCCAATGGATTATTTTCAGCAAAGGTCCAGTGCCAATGAAGTCATTACAACCTGACACCATTTTTTTTCACCAAATGGAAAATTGCAACTGAGGCTAAGGACTAGAGGCACCGGTTCTGATTCCAACTCTGTCTGCTGACATAGATCTAGCCAAACCCAACAAAAACAGCTCCACATGCATCTGTGCAGAGGCAGCCTTTCATCAGTTAATGAGGCAACTGAGGTTAGTGGTGAAGTGAAGGGAGGTGTGGGGGTGGTCCACAAGAGAGGCGTTTTGGATGGAATTCCCACCCCCATGTTCCCTTTTGTGATCACTGCTCTCCTGAGTCAGCACTTTGACACATCTATCATTCCGCTGCAGACCAGCTTGGTGGAGATCAGTGGTGCATTGTAAGGTCACAGATAAAGTACCTGTCAACTAGTTTAAGGTAGCAAACATGTTGGCATTCCAATTCTGTATGGCTTTGCTCATCACCTGTATGGGAACATTTATGAGCCTCCCCTGAAGCTCCATAATGGTTGTCATCACTGTACCACAGTTATTCTCTCAATTCCCTCCTTCATTATTCCTATAGCAATCATGTTGGATTACTGCATTCTATCTGTTATTATGAAGCAAGTGTGTGGCACTTCCGGCAGTCCTTGGCTAAGCTGCAGATGTGTCCGCAGGCGTTCTCCCTCTCAACAAGAGCTTCCCTGGATTCAGCATTTATACCCAGCTGATCAGAGCTCAGAAAGGATTGAGCCTCCTGTTGCTAACTTCCCATAGCATCCTCTCTCAATGCATTCTCGTGCTCATTCTTAAATTGGACTAACTGTCCAAGTGGACCCAGCAATATGTGACTGTCTGTGTTTGTGCATTGTTAAATGTCCAGTAACTGTATCCTCAGAATGAATGAGTTTCTTTGAGGGATCATCATCATACATTATCATCATGGATGTCCTGCAGCACTTGCTGTGTGTATGAAAACCATGGAAGACAAATGAAAAGAATATGATTTGATCAACCTAAGGTCTTGTGTGTATTGGAACGATATATAACCCTGTACCCAGCTATTTCTCCCCCATTTCTGACAGAGATGGGTATAGATATCGCACATATCTCCAGGGTAGCCTTATCCAGGTCTATGAGATTGTCTATTATTAGTGGTGCACCTCCAGCCTCCTACAAGAGATGATATGGAGTAGTCTTGAGTGAGTAAAGGTGAGGACATTGCTGATGGATAAAGTGCATTTAGTAACAATGACCACAAAGCAAATGTGCCAAACTGTAGACTAGTCGAGGTGCTTGTTAACAATGAATTGATGAATGAGGAAATAATGAAGTGAATGGGAAGTGTAGCCTGAGAGCTGCTGCAAGGTGAGTGGGTGTGAGGGTGGTCATGGTGAGGAACCTTGGCAAGACAAAGTGAAGTGTAAGAAACTTAAATTATCATATTTCAGTAAATCAACAAATATCCGCATTTCCTGATCTGCTCAGGCCATGAATATTCTTGATGTTATTCATTGTTTGTAAAATTGCATTGTTACTATCATCTCACTTGATTATATTTTTGTTTCAGTAACTACAGTGCACTGATTGGAGTATGGATTTATGGTTTTTTTGTCCTAATCCTGCTTGTACTGGACCTTCTCTACTACTCTGCCATGAATTATGAGATCTGTCAATTTTACTTGTCGAAGTGGGGAATCCGAGGCAGCTGGCTGAAGCAGGATGAGGGCCAGTGGAACAGTTCTACTCAGGCCCAGGCCCAGACTCAGGCCCAGGCACAGGCCCAGGGCCAGACTCCAGCCCAGCCCCAGTCCCAGGCTCCAGCTCCAGCTCCATCACCATGGCCTATGCAGATGTTGAAGGCAGATGCTCCGAGTCCAGTCTTGATGTCTTTTCAAAGTTCAACTGCATGGTGAGTAAACATAGTTTCCGTGTTTTGCTTTTGGAAAACAGCCCCCTTCCTAATGTCCTGCTATATTATAAATTCTTAAAGATCTGTGAAAAGTGTATATTTCATTCCCCAGATGGATAGGACAGTTGCTCTTCCCCTTTTGTGGCTAACTTCTCTCAAGTACCTACTTTTACAAAATGAACAGCAATAAATCAGATCTCCCAATCTAAATCTGGATGGAAATCAACTGCAAATAATCCATTAATCTAGCACGAAATTAAATAGATGAAGCATCAATTTGTTTTTAAATGGTGCAACTTTAAAGCAAACACAATTAGGTAGGTACTGAATATTTCTGAACCAGATAAAAGCAGGCCTTAGGAAAAAAAGAGAAGCTGTTGTTTGAACAGCACTAAAATATCATTTTGCAAATATCCATACCAAAGGTGACAGGCACTATGATGAGATTTCATTTTAAGGCTGAGTGATTCTTCTCAAACAATTCAGGATCATTGAGTAAAGAGTTTAATTCTCATTGAGCTGTCTCAATTTGGAGTTTCCATGTTGCCTGGATATACATTCACCTCTTAATCACAAGGTACCCAGAGACTTGTGAGCACGTGCCTTCTGTTAACACTTTGGTGCGACACTAATGAAGTGATCTCTGTCTAAGGTGACCTCTTTCCCATGCAGCTTTCAGACTTTGGCTTCGAAAGGTTTTCCTTTTTTGATCAAGATCCAAACACACGACCTAATGCCACACTGTGTCACCCCAACACTGAGTATGTTTAGACTGGCTAAATAATGACCGGAGGACACACACATCATCCTTGGTAGACTCTTTGAGCTTGGCAAGACCAATAGCAGGTTCAACCAGCTGCTATTGCAGGCGAGGGAGAGAAAGAATGCCTCTAAAGTGCTTTTACAAGTTTTGAAAAAAAAATGGCCACAGCCATTCTGTGGTGGGGTCTACAGAAAGGCAGTCTCAAAATCAGCCTGGGATACAGAGTTTACAGGGAAAGGACAGGCAAGTGGACATGAAGAGTGTAGGATCAGCTACAATTCTATTGGTTGCCCGAGCAGGCTCAAGCGGCCAAACGGCCTACTCCTGTTCCTATTTCCTGTGCTCCAACACAAGCCCCCAACTCTGCCACAGCAAGGTTACCTCCAGGCAGATGGCCAAGCAGCTATTTTGTCCCTAATCCGAACTTGGGGAAATGGTCTGCAAGGGGAGCAGTGGCAGCAAACTTGCATTCCAGTGCGTTCATGGTCCAGTGAAAAGAAAGAGGAAGTGAGAGAGAATTAGGTCCCAGTCAGACCAAATACCATAGACAGTTGCCATCCATGACAGTAGATCTGATAACAATGTTAGATTTGGACCCTGAGCGAATGGACAGCAGCAAGTTCGAGCAAGTGAGGGGAGCAGAGAAATAGAGGTCATAGTTGCCAGACTGGTTGTTCCCAATGAAAAAGTCCTGAGAAGCTCAGAGGTCAGAAGGAGCTGAACTATCCAGGTGCAGGCAAAATAGTGGAAATGGGTGGAAAGACTTGTATGTGGGGAAAGGACTCCTGGCCGTGGAATTGGATGAAGGCATTGGAAGAAAAGCTCAGGGTCATGTCCTAGGTTGGAAGGAAATGAAACTCAGGCCTTTGCTAAGGGGTAATCCTTTGGGGTCAGAGAGGGGAAGGTCAGTGGCCATATAGCTTGGAATGAGATTTGGAGCACATGTGGGATGAGCGAAAGATGAAGAGCAAGAAAAATCCAGAAAAATGTTTATACCGCATGAGTTAATGAAAGTTCACACCTGAAAGGATGTTGTTAAAATGTTGGATGTAGTGGAGGGTGAAGTGATACATTGGATTGGGACAGCTTTGGGATCGAATGAGTTGGAATTGCTGAAGAGAGACAGAGATCAAGGACATACCCATGGTTACGCATTATGTTGAGTGTGGATCCTAGGAGACTGCAAAAATAGCAGCTCAAGGAGCTCTGAAATTAGAAAATATGTGAGGAACCAAACTGGAGTTTTCTCACAAGACTTGTGAAATAAAGCAGAGCCACAAACATATGCTAAAGAAGGGGATGTGGCTGTGAAAGTGAGGTTGGTAGATTTCTGACAAAACATGGAAAGGAGAATAGAAATTAGTGAAGTCAAAACAAACAGAAATTCCATAAAAGAGAAAAACTGCTTCAAGGTGGGCATTCCTACAGAGAAATGGCAGTGAATTAAGCAGTGACACAAAGTTTACACTGGAAATATGAAATACAAATAGAAAATAATGGAAATATTTAAGAAGTATGACAGCAGATGTAGAGAGAGAAACCGAATCAACCTTTCAGGTCAATGACATTCCATCAGAACGGAAGAAGTTATGAATCTGTGTTGAGCGAATAAAGGGAGAGACAGTCTGTAGAAGAATAAAAAGGATGATTGTGGGATTAAATGATGAATATTTCATGGTGCAATACCAAAGAAAATGACAAGGAAAAAAAATCAAAAAATGTGTCTAGAAGAGATATGAATGGTAGGATAACTGTTGTTTGTTCACAATGTAAATGGTGTACACGGTGGCTCAGTGATTAGCACAGCTGCCTCATAGTGCCAGGGACCCGGGTTCAATTCCAGCCTCGGCTAACTGTCTGTGTGGAGTTTGCACATTCTCCCCGTGTCTGCGTGGGTTTCCTCTGGGTGCTCCCACAATCTGAAGATAAGCAGGTTGGGAGGATTGGCCATGGGAAATGCAGGCTTCCAGGGAAAGGGTGGGGGGTGGTGAGCCTGGGTGGGATGCTGTTTGGAGGATGGGTGTGGACTTGTTGAGCTGAATGACCTGTTTCCACACTATAGAGATTCTATGATCTGAAGGAAGTAACAAAGAAACAAGAGGAGGGGGATAAAAACACAAACCAGCAAAGAAACCTGGGGACAGAGGTTTTGATGTAACCTTGTGGGACATAAAATTGAGAAAGCTTTAAAATGCTCAGTTAGAAGACTAGCTGCTGATTAAGGACGGAAACGTCTGAGTGTACACACGATGGAGAGTTAAAATGGTAGGTTACTGGAAATTCACAGTCACTTAGTGGACAGTGCGCTCCCATAGTCTGTGTTTGGTCTCTTCTTTGTACAGGAGATCACCTCATAAGCAGCAGATACAATGTACTAAATTTAATGAAACATATTTTAATTGGGAATAAGTGTTTCAGACTTGGTTGCTGAAAAGGAAAGGTCTTGCACTTCTTATGCTTGGATGGGGTGAGACCATAGGAAATGGAGGGGATGTTGGGGACAATTGCAGACACAAGGTGTTGCAGAAGGAATAATCTCTTCAAAATGCTTTTAGTACCAAGTATTTACTTATTCATAACAAGTTTTTAAAAATGTATTCATTTACAATGAATCACGGATGCAGATTTCCATTAAATCATATCTGCTTACTGTGCTCTGTAAACTCTGTCTTGGTTCAGATGGAATGAAGTCAGTAATGATTAAAGCTTTAATTTTCCATTTCTGTTCTCTTGCTTTCTGCATCCATCTTTTTCTCTGGAAGTGCAGATTTCTCACAGAGACTCCACTCAACACAACCCAACAGGAACACAGTTAAGGAGCGATTTTACAGCCAATGAACCCTGCTGCCTTGAGGAATAAATCAAGCAGCGTTTGCATATTTTAATGAAAGCAGACAAATTAAATAAACCTGCTTTCAATTATACACATATGCTCCCAGTAAACAAAACAAAAATATATATTCCAAAAAAGAATTTGCAATTCACACTCGTGTGGTTAGCACATGTCATCTTCACTAAAAAGATAGATAAAATGAACGAGAGAGCTTATGGGGAAAGTCTCAGTGTCTGGCTGGCACCATTTCTTTCCCTTGACACAGAAGAGTACACTTTTACTGAGAAAACTATAAATTATACACAATTTTTAAAAAATATTTTATTGCATTCATAAAACACTGAGCAAATCTCCAATGCAGTAATTGCCACTTTACTACCATTTTAAAAAGTTGAGCTTTACAGAACAGAGTAAAATTTAATTTAAAATTAAATATACATCTCAGCTTAAAATAGAAAGATGATCCTTTAATCAAAGCACAAGTCAGTGGAATGTTTTGTGCTATAAACTAATAGATCAAGGTCCACTGCTCTGAACAATGGTAACATACCAGCAGGGCACCTGTGTATAGAGGGTTAAAACACAGGCCTGGCATGATATTCAATCTGCCTTTGATCTGTACCATTTGTCTGTAATCAATTGGAGTAATGGCGCCAGACTTTGATCTCCCCGTGGAAGGATGAATCAGATGGCGAAATACAGAGCATCGTTTTTTTTTGCTGGAGAAATGATAAAAGGCCTTCCTGACCCTGAATCATTTTCATGTGGTCTTTTTGTGAGTCAGGAAGACCTTGTATACATAATACACTCGTGCTCAGTTCAAGGTGGAGCTCTCCATTACAAGCATTGAACAACATTGGAATTCCTCCCACACACATTTTTTTTGTCTGCTAATGTGGGTTTTGGAAACGTGGTTTGAAAGACTTCATAAAGTGCAATTCCTTGGCGAGCTCATGATCAGTGGAGTAAGGCTGCTGAGAAGTTGGGAACATTCTGACAGATAACGTTAAAATGTGTTGAAAGCTGTAAAGATAAATTAACTCTCACATTGACCATCATTGTGCAAGTTATGTTCTACTTTTCAATGCATTACAGCATTGAAGAAAGTGCTATTATGCATTAAAAGGTAAAGGTGCCCTGTCAATGTCTGCTTTCATGGCGCGTGCTAAGATATAAATCAATTGAAAGACCTAGCTGTTTGAACAAAACATTTTAAAAAGTTGGAAAATGTCTCTGCCCCAAACCTCTCCATTGACTGACAGGCATTTCATTTTGAAATAAAAGTGAGACACCACTTCGTTCTGATATTTTCAAGCAGTGTAGCTAAGAACTTATATTACAACAACCGTAGCAATTATGAATGCTTGGCTGGATTTCAAGCACTTCTAGTGACTTTACCTCAACACATTGTTGAAACAAGAATAATTGAAACTCAAGAGGTTATAATGACAGAATGTACCTTTGGGAAGGTTTTTTCCCCTGACGTACCCAATAGGTATTTAAAGGAATGCTGTTTTTTTGTATTGGAATAGTTATCTTCAGTATCAATGAAAATGTGTTTAAATTTGAGGTTTATTAGATTTTTAGAGGCTAGCTTTACTTCCAATAATTTTAAAAATCATTCTCATTGCCTTGGCACAGCTCATGACCACTGTATATAGTACATGCCAGATAAGAGGCTATGAGGATACATGGGCAGTATGGAGGTGGCATTAGGAATCTGAAGGAGCATGGGATAGCTTGAAGGGAGCATGGAGGAGGTGGGAGGTGATGTTTAAGGGGCTGTTAAAAGTTGCTAGGAGCTGAGCTGCTGTATTGAAAAACTGAGATGAACGTTCAAACTGGCCCACCTCGCCAGTCACACTCCTCAACCTCCCCTGCAACCTGACATTTGTGGGAAAGACAAAAGTCCTGAGCAAATTCACATGAGCTGGGTGTACATTTTGAAAGATGCAAAATGCACAGGCTGGATTTTCCCAAACTCACAAAAATACCTGGATCCTCATTTAAAAATAGAAATGTAATGTTTATTTCGTAAGTGGGATTGGCAAAATTGGGACGGCATGGTGGCTCAGTAGTTAGCACTACTGTCTCACAGCGCCAGGGACACAGGTTTGATTCCACTCTCAGGCAATTGTCTGTGTGGAATTTACACCTTCTCCCCGTGTCTGCATAGGTTTGCTCTAGATGTTCCGATTTTTTTCCACAGTCCAAAGATGGGCAGGTTAGGTCGATTAGCCATGGGAAATGCAGGGTTACAGGGTAGGGGAGTGGCTCAGGGCAAAATGTTCCTAGGAGGGTTGGTGTGGACTTGATTGGCTGAATGGCCTGCTTCCTCACTGTAGGGATTCTGTAAAGTGAAAAGTTATAGTACATCAGTGGGAGTGAGAAAGAAAATTACAAGCATGCATCCCAGAAAGTGATGTTCCTGTCCTTCCTTTCCTCCAATCTGTATTGTAAATTATAAGGAAAGCCATAAGCAAGACTAATCACAGTTTAAATGGAAAGTTAATTTGATGCTTAATGTCCTTACCCTGAACTGCATGTCCTCTCATTATATGGTGCTGTGATTTTTGAACTTAGCTCCTTATTTCTGTTGCTCATAGCTACACCCAACACAACCTTTATGTATCTGCCAGACATTGTCATGGCCTAAAATAAGATCATGGGAATACAAAATGTCTTCCACAATAACATCTGTACAAACAGGTTGGCTGTTAGTAGCTGTCGTTCCTGCATTTTATTTAAAGAATTGCCAACTTAAAGTGAGGCTCATGATGACAACTCCGAAGGCTTCTGGTGTGTAGGGTTTATGTTTAAGTGTGAAGATAAATTATCAGGGGAAAGAGAGGAGATTTATACAAGAGTGATTAGGCAGAGAGAAGGGTTGTGCATCCATGCATTAGATAGAAACACATTATCTGAGAAAGAATGAATTTGCCCTTGAGTGAGAGACTGGATAAGAGATAGCATGCACGTCAAAGAGCAAAAGTGTGAGAAAGGAGTGTGTGTGTGTGTGTGTGTGAGTGACAGTCAGAGTGACTGCATATGTCAAAGACAAATATGAGAGATAAAGTGCAAGGGAGAAAGATAATGAAGGAGGGGGAAAATGTTTGTATGGGAGTGACTGACTTGAGGTATTGTGGAAAGATGTTGGAACCTAGTGTGGTTGATTCACCTGACTCTGTTCAATAGATTTCTGAGTGCTAACACAGAACTGCTGCGTGCAAGGATGTCTTTAAGAGTTTCCTGGGTGAACTATCTGTCAGTGATAGTGGGAGAAGATTAATTCGATTGACAATCAAAAGCAGAATGGTACTTGTAACTTACAAAATATAGCAGTCTGGGGAATACACATTAGTATCATCAACAAGTATTTGTATTTATTGCTGAAGTGCATTAAAAATCAGCTCTTGAAATGATAGTTCATGCAGCTGAAAGCACTAGTGCTGTTCCAATTACCTTTCATTATAACCTCATCGATCTTCAAGATATGACACTCAGATACTGATTGAAACTGTTCACTCTTCTGATATTTCACTCTCAGCATTTTCACGTTGAATGCTGAGAGTTCAGTGCTAAAGTCAATTTTATTTCCTGGAAGGGAATGAAATTTTGTGCAAATTATGTTCCAAACTCTATGCAATAAAAAAAAAGCAGATCCAGAAGAAAATAATTAAATTACAACAACAAGCAATGAAAAACTAATCACAAAACATTATCCAACATTTAATTATTTATGAACAAAATATGGTTTTGATGCTGTAATAGAGATGATAATTCAACATGTATGGACTCAACAATAGGAGAATCATTGCACAGTAACTTTTGCATGTTGTACATTATTTCAGAGCACTGACATGAGGACCAATGTGAGTTGCCGAAGGTTAGAATAATATCGTACATCTCAAGGGGTTGCAAACAAGACTCACTGGTAAACCATTCATCACACAAACCTTTTCAGGCAGTGTACACTTCACTACCACAGTTAACCCATGAAGAAGGATCATTTAAATGAAGCAGCACCAATTTAATCCTCCCATGTTATCAACTTGTTCATTTGCATGTACAAATTAGAAGCAACAGTTGGACACTAGATCCTTCAAGCCTGCTTCACCACTCAATGAGATGGTTGATCCTATTTTAATCTCAACCCTGCATTCCTGTTGATCCCCAATAACTTTTCAGCACTTTGCTTTATCAAGAATCTTCCTTCCCTCCCTTAAAGATATTTAAAGATTCTGCCTCCACCACCTTTTCTGTTTGTTCAGTCCTTTGTTTGCTTTTAAAAAGTGTCCAGGTAATATAAGTAATGTCAATAATTGATTGGTTATTATGCTATGGATAGAATTAAACTCTTGTAGTATTTTTGTGTACAAAACTTCACCATTTCTGTGCTGAGATCACAAAGCAATAGTTGCATAGAACCACACAAATATCCAAAGTGTGTCTCAGCATGGAGAACAATGAGAATTGAGAGGTATGTTTTCATATTTAACATTTCCCCAAAAAAGGTACAGATTTATGGTAGAGAAGGGTTTTTGTTTGCTTGATATGGATCAAGACTCCCTACAGAAAATTATATTGCTCACACAAGCCAAAAGAGATCAGCGACAGTTTCTTTTACCAACCTTGTGAGAAGTCAACTTGTCTTTTGCAGATGCAGAATAGTGCCTGGATATCGCGAGAAGACAAGAGGGAACCATTGAAATACAGCAAGAGGATCATCTCAGTGACACATCTGTAGAGTGAAGTAGCTGATAGAGGACATGGTGCTTGATCTTGATCCTGACTGTACAGATATTCCCAAAATGGACTGAACTAGTAGCTCATGTGATTGAGTGTCTGGTAACTGAGTGCAATATTGGGAAACGTGTTTACTCAACTGAATGTGACGTGTAAGCAATAGTCTTCATGTAGAACAAAAACACAGTAAACTGTGTGCACTCCAAAATATTCACCATTACCTTGTCATTAGTGTTCCTCAAGGCTGTGCAGAGTTATATTTCTATACCCAGGGCACACACACCATTTCTTTACCGAATTTTTCATTGCATGATAAGTGAACAGTAGCTGGGTAAAGTATTCTCTGAGGACCCACGTAACTTCTAGTCTGTATCAGTTTACCTTTCACTCTCTGAAAGTAAAAAATGACTTCAGCCTGCTGCCGCTGAGTGGAACCATGGCAATATTCGATGACAGGAAGAATTGTTCTTGCTGTCAGCTGACAGGAAAAGAGTTTTGACTGAAATGTTACACCCTGTTTCTGTTTTACAGAATTCCTAGAGTGAGGGCTGAATTATAGAATATTTTCTTATACAATCATGGTTATGACATACTTGAGTGACTTGCCATTCAAATATATTGATTCAAAATCAAGAAGCGGTCCAATAATTTTGGAAATCATTATTTATAAGTTAAAGTGTAGATACTCGTCCTGGGTGATGGTGATGGAAGTGGATGATATTAGATCAGGTGCCCATTAATCCTACAGCTGTTTGCTATCAGTGGAATTAAACGCTAAGTGCTGAATATAACAGGCGGCTGATCTAATAATTCCTCTTTTTGTTTTTGCACCACTGCTTAAGACAAATGATTAGTCCCTAAATTTTATATTTTTGGGTGGCACGGTGGCTCAGTGGTTAGCACTGTTGCCTCACAGCACCAGGACCCCAGGTTCGATTCCAGCCTGGGGCAACGTCTGTGTGGAGTTTGCAGATTCTTCCTGTGTCTGCGTGGGTTTCCTCTGGGTGCTCCAGTTTACTCCCACAATCCAAAGATGTGTGGGTCAGGTGAATTGGCCATGCTAAATTGCCCATCGTGTTAGGTGCATTAGTCAGAGAGAAATGGGTCTGGGTGGGTTACTCTTCGGAGGGTCGGTGTGGACTGGTTGGGCCGAAAGGCCTGTTTCCACACTGTATGGAATCTAATCTAATCTCCCCTGATCTAATTTGTCAACTGTTTTCAGATACCCATTGTCCCGATCTCTCAACACAGCCCTGAACTCATGTCTTACCTTAAACTCAACCAGCCCGCACTCAATTTTTACATTGTCCATGCTGCTCAGGTTTCCACAAATACATTTATCCAAATGCAATTCCACTTAAAAATCTAAGGCAGGAATTAACTCAAAATCTTAAAGATTCTATAATCTTATTATATTGCCACTGATCCCCCAGGCAAAGTTGGAGACAGCAAGATGTAATTTAGAACGTATAGAATTTATTGCTGGTGGTTCATGTAATAGGTATTTCATGCAGACTGGAAAGTCAAGGCCCCTCCTATTAACTCAGTAGCTTCTGTCTGAGCCAGCTGACTTGAATCAGTGATTGGCAGCTAAAAAGACAGAGCAAAGTACAAAAATAAGGTACACTGTCTTATAAGAAAAAAGGACTATCTGTTCAAATAACAGTGAATTGTGTCAATGAAATGTTTTGATAATATTGCCCTTCAAATCCAAAATAGCAAGAAAGTGAATGAAGCAAACCTGAATTTAATGAGTCCATTGTTCATTGGTGGAAAGCGTATGGTTCACACATAAGTGTGTATTACACACCTATAGAATGGAACACTAGGTGTGTTGACTGAAATACAAACCCTGATAAACCAGCAGCACCTACTCTCGTTCCTGTTAATGTGACTTACCTGGGGTGTACAGTAATGATAATAGAACATGATCAGTCGGTCACTGAAGATCTAAAACAAAATCAGCATTGTGTGAAAAAGTGTATAACCACTTTGTGGTTTCAGCTGTGGTTGCATTTCACTGGTTCAGCATCAGGGATTAGCCATTAGTTGGTCATAAGCAGAAGAAAATATTTCATTGTGGACCTGACAGAAAAGAAAATGTTTGCAAGGGCTTTAGTGATGGGGTCATAGGAATTGATCATCTCAGTGTTCTTATTGTAAAATATGTTATCTGCCTGGATGGACACAAATATATAAAATTGGAATGGAGAGAATATTTTTAAAAAATATCACCAAACAAAAAAAAGGTGGGAAGAAAGAAGAGTGAAGAATATAAGAGTGCAATATATAGCAATGTTGTCCAACAACAATGTTCTAACCCTCGTAATACCTGTATCAGATAATTCAGAATATCTGAATCAATGACATGCAATTCAGAACCAACATTTTCCCCACTTATCCTGGATCAGCAACTCAGGAAAAGAGAATGATGTTGATTTTTGGGCATAGAGTTCCAGACCTGACCAGTCTCATTTGGTAACGTCCTTTAAAAATGTGATGCGTTAATCCTCAACTGAAGTCCGTATTTTCTGTATTTAGTGCATAGAGCATACATTGACATTTCAAAGATGATCAACCATTGTAGTTGGTATTTAATGAAATCAAATATAACACAGCATCAACTTCACTGAGCTATCATCAATAATTGTTTATCATTGTCATTTATTAATGTATTTACTATCCCCTGCCTGTTATGAACATAAATCTCTGAAGTGCAATCGTCGTGTTGCAGTTCATGTGTGGGGTGGTGGAATGTCTTCAGATGTAAAATATTAACCATGGGAGTGCCATCCATGCATTCTCTATGGTTACCTCAAAGTTTTATATGGAAGGACTGAAATTAACTTTACACTCCCTTTAAGCAGGAACAGTTGAGAAATAATTCGACAGTGTCTCACATCTGTCATGTCATATTCAGTGTTTGTGAAGTAGTCTGAGCTTTAAGCAGTACACACCAGATATACAATACCATGCTGTGGAGAACACTGTGTAGCTTTCGCTAAGTATTGTGGTCAGTTGACCATGAATGTACAGATACTCAGTAATGGTACAGTGTTAGGCGTATGAACTGGGTTCTGTGTCCAAGTATATTATATTGTATCTGATGTATACAAATGTCACAAAGTGTAACAACATGGGACATAACAGTGCCAAGACACAAATGTCTTGAATTAGATTATTTATTTCAATGTGTATGTGTTTGCATTTGTCAAACTCACAGTTTTAATGGGAAACAGAAACATTGTACACTGACAATCTGTTTTTGCGATAGACTGCTTAAATAAACACAAGTTAAGTGAATATATCCATTAAAGTGACAAGATATTGTAAACCTGGAGCAATTTTGTCTCTAGTCCCAATGCATTCATACCTGTCAACTGAACCATTTTAACCATTAAAGGAATCAAAAGGCTTTTCATTTGTTTTCTTTCCTTGGATTATTTCATATCTTTGCAATCTGATTTGCGGACACATTCTGCATTATGTCTTGTACATCAGCTCCAACTTATTGTTTCCTCTGGACTTTGAGACTGGAAAGTATCTGTACTTTCTCCCCAGTTCTCCTCAGTGGCTCCTATACTATACAGACGAATAAACCCCAGAACAATCATCACTTGTTGAAATATCCTATCTTTCATATGTCTTTTTGAAATTTGTTACTCTCCCCTCACTACAGACATTTGTCCTCAATTGCAAGAAGAAACTAATTGTTTTCTTTCTATTGTCCGTACAGTCTCACTCACAAAATAATTGCATTAAAACCTCTCCACTTCTAATGGTTTTTATTGCAGTGTTGATTATAAGCAGTTTATATTAGAAAATGGGAGAGAAATAGTAAGAGGAAATTTACTTGATCCACTATTTCATATTGAAAACTTGGTTTAGCTAATTCAGTACAAGTAACCAGGTTATTTCATATCTAAATTCAAGTTCCTATTTTGGTTTATTATTTATGTTGCAATTGATGATGGATTAAAATATGTAGATACTCTGGATTTTGAGCCGATGTGCTGTAGCTAAGTCTCTTCCATATTATTTGTGTGAGTTTATTCATGAGTTATATGCAGAAAAAACATAATAGGTGAGACGTTCACAGTGATGCAGCTTTACAGAGGCCTACCTTCAGGAAGGACGTTAGTCCACTGGTTGCCTTCTGTCCACTTGATGTGGATTGCTGGATTGAAACAGACCACCCTCAGCAGGCACTGGATGAATTGAAAGGACATAAACTTGACATCGCACTGCTGACCAATAGATGCAACTGCTGGCAAGCTGGCAATGGTGACAAAGCTGGCAGTGATGGGAAAGTTGCAGTGGTGGGAAGGTGGCAGTAGAGGGAAGGCAAATGGTGTCATCCTGAGGAGGTGCGCCCTTCATGCCTCGTCCACAGGGCAGTCCCCTCGAGGATTGCCGATCTGCTGGGAGAAGCTGCATGTCCCTTTGTGTAGGGAGATCCATAGGCACTCAGGCAGTGGCTTGGGCCTGGGCAGGTGGACTGCAGCTATCTTTGCCTGACCTTCCGCGTCAGCCCTGAGGCCCGGTGATAATTCCAGCTGGGTCGTGGAACTCCATGACTTAGTCCCTAAACCAGTCCAGGCCCAGGTCCTGGCTATCTGAATGGCACAAACAGAAGAAGAGAGTTGGGTGATAGAAGGGTTGGTGAGGGGTGGGGGAATGGAGGGATGCTAAATTCTGTGATCACAACATCCCTTGAAGTGGCAGAAGTTGTTCAGAAGAGGTAGACACCTTTCACCATTTTTATACTCCCTTCACACACAACACCCCCCACCCCCACCGACTTCCTGCCCCACCAACTCCAGTTCCTGGGGTCTCCTAAGTGATGATTTCCTGCTGTGGAAGAAAGCAGAGAGCCAGTGAATATATGGCACTGCGGTGAGCTCATATGTGCATGGCAGCTAATGACTAAAGGATTGTAAAGACAGGGAGATGCCATTGTGATGTTGGTGGAATGGGAGGGTTTGTGTTGGTGAGGGGGCAGCTGTCTGACACAGAAATGATTTTCCAGCAGCCTTCAGTTCCATCATGTACCTCCCTTTAATGCAGGGTGGACCTTTCAAGTGGATACAGCTACATGTCTCACATGTACTACATTCATTAGCAGGCTGCAGTAGTGAGAACTGCATGCTCACAATAGCAGGGACCCTGGTTCAACTCCAGTCTTGGATCTATGTGGAGTTTGCACATTCTCCCCATGTTTACATGGATTTCTGCCCGTTCCCTTAAGAAGTTACATTGCTCTCACCTTGGGACACACTAATCTCCCAGGCTTGAAAATGGGAAAAAGTTTGGGAACTCCTACTCTGTCAGGTTCTTAAAAAGGGCATCAAGGACCCAATTGGGGTTGTGAGCTGAAATCCTCGGGTTTTGAAGCAGCAATGGTCAACTGCCCTTCCCCCACCTACCCACCAAAGATCCTCTCCTCTTCCTTCCACCACTCACTTAGGGGTTGCAATAATTTCCAAGCCTTGAAACCAGGTCACAGTGGGAGGGGGGTGGGAAAACCAAGAAGCACTGGCTTTCACCAACAGTATTACCGCACCTTATCAGTAACGAGAGTAGGGACCCCCTACTGCAATAATGAGACATTTCAATTAAATCTGGACTGTCATTGTTTGTCAATCGCAGGAACAAATTATTAGTTTTATTGCCAAACAAATTTCCCACAGTTCTGTTTCTATTTAAAGAAAAAGGAACGCAGAAGGAAGCATTGACAATGTTGTTAAAATAAAACAATTTCATCGGTGCTTTTGCCGCAAGATCTCACTTTGAGCATCATCTATTGTGCAATGAAACTCTGGAGGAGATAGTGTAAGTGCTACCACCCTTCCATTTTAAAACATAAGGATATGAGGGCAATTTCCACTTGGCTGTATGTTTAAATGGGATGAAGGATATTTCAACAGCACAGCAGATGTTTTGTTTGGGTTATTCAGGCAAGGTTAAGCAGCTAACCTAACCTTTACCATTAAAGACAATTTTTGCATAAGGACATCAGACCAGGTTCACCAGTTTTCCTATGAAATAATTTTGTAGGTAGACATATTATTGAAATTTGAATGAGAGATCTTCCTATCCAAATTGCTAATGGAATTAAATGGAAGACCCCAAATAGTTAACGAACAGATATATCACAGCTGACAGAATCGCATTTGAAACTCTCACAAATTACAGAAAATAGAATGGTTTATACTGACTGGTACTTCTGCTTGATCTCTCTCCCTCCCTCCCTGTCTTCACCTCAGCAGCCGACAGAAAGGCAGTAGCAAACTTAACTAGAAACAGGAGTGTTATTTTCCATTACAGACTTGTTTCTCTGACAGATTGCCTTTTCTCTATTAAATTGCAGTCACATTGGGAAAAGTGTCAAGCCAGAGAAATTTTAGACACTAAAAATGTCGAGGTTTCAGTAAAAATTATGTTTTTAGAAACCCAGTTTCTTCCAGATATTGATGTTTTACCTGTCATTCTCAAATGAGACTGATCATCTGTGCATGCTCCCATTACAAATTAGTCACTTTTGAATGAATCAAATCTAGGCACTTGTTAAGGGAGAAAGAACTTCAGAAGTGACTCTGAAGTCACAGCTGAGAACAACAGAGATTCAAAGCATATTCAAGTGTACCAACAATAACAGGAGACTCACTTGAGTGGAATTTGACCCATTTTTTGTAGTTTACTCTTCTTGGAGCTACAGTATAATTATTCAAAGCTGCATTGACCTACCTGCTGAATCCTGTAACTATTCAAAATTCAACTTATTGCAAGAACACTAAACTTTGAGGAGAAAATGTCAAAATACACACACATGCACAGAAAAGACAAAAGACTGATCTTTAATGAACAGGTTAATTATCCTCATTCTAAAGGTTAAATAGTGACAAGTGAAGGTTAGAGTTAAATTCAAATGCTTTAATTGCAGGGTAGCTGTCAGTTCTAGAGTGTTTTCGCATTTAAAGTTGAAAATTCTGATATAATGTTTACAGTTGCATTTGAATTAACAGCAAAATAGTGTGAGTGAACAATTAACAAGGCAAGTACAGTGCATCACATTAAACAGGAAATTAAAGGATTACTAATGTCTTTGTGTTTAGTAGAATATTGTAATAACCCATTTCGTACAAACCCAGTCGTAATTATGTGGTTGGATTCTTTCTTAAATCAATTTTCAGGAAGGAAAGGCAAACAGATCCATAGAAAGCCAACATAGCTATTTCAGTTTCTGATGGAATTGACCCTTTCAGCATTGAACACCCTTTCCACTTTCAAAATAACTTCAAATAATATTCCTAAAAATTATAAAATGGAGTTAAACAGTGGTGCATCATAATTTTTTGTACTTGCTTAATTCAGCATATCCTTTGAATAATAATGTTAATATTCATTTTTTTCCAAAGATTCTACAGTGGTCATTGGAGGAGTAGTTCAATTGCAAGCTGCATTGCTGTACTTCTGTCCCTTCACCATTAGTGTGCCTTGGAAATACTTCACCACAGAAAATAAAGACTAACGAACAAATTGCAATACAAGTCATTACACACAAATACAACGCAGTCTCAATAGAGTGGCACCTAGGCCCAATGGCAATGGCAAGACCATTACAGACCAGGCATTACTGTACCCACTACCATATTTTCAGAAATAATTTTTTTTATAGCCAGTCTGGGGATATAAGCATCACTAGCAAGGCCAGAATTTATTGTGCATTTCTAATGTCCCTTGAGAAGTGACTGCAAGATACCATCAAGCACCACTACACTTCATGCGCTGTAGATACACTGACAGTGCTATTTTTTTCCCAGAAACCTCATGGTACACTCAAACGGTTGCTTGCCATTTTAGAAAGCAGTTAAGAATGAATCATGTTTCTTTGAGTCTGGAATCACATTTAAACCTGAATGGATAAGGATGGCAGATTTTCTTCCCTAATGAAGAACAGTGAACCAGATAGGTTTTTTACAACAAACCATTAGTTATAAGAGTATCACTAGGGTCAGTTAGCTCAGCTAGCTGAACTGCTCACTTGCAGTGTAAAGTGATACCAACAGCATGGATTCATTTCTAATACAGGCTGAGATTACCATGATTCCCTCTTGCTTCACCTGATAAGCAGTGACCCTCAGCTAAAACCATCACCAGTTATCTTTCTCGAATGAAAGAGCACCCCTATGATCTGCCCAGACTATGGCAATTCTGCCTTTACTAGTGAGACTAGCATCTTATTCTAGGTGCATTCATGAATTTAATTTAAATACTTACAATCGCTATGGTGGGAGTTGAATTCTTGTCTGGATCATTAGTTCAAGCCTTTAGATGACTAATCCTGTAAAGGGAGGCAATGGCCTAATGGCATTATCGCTGGACTGTTAATCCAGAGATCCAGCTAATGTTCTGGGGGCCTGGGCTTGAATCCTACAATGGCAGATGGTGGTTTACTAATGCCCCTTAATTTACCAAGTCAGGCCTACTTTTGACTTCAGGTCCACAGCAAGGTGGTTGCCCTTCCTGCAATTAGAGATGGACAGGAACTGCTGGCCTAGCAAGTGATGCCCACAACTTGTGAATGCATTTTTAAAAATATATTACCACGATGTTACCATCTCCCTGACAGAGAATATCACACATCATGAACATCAAAGGGAGAAAGAAAGTCCAGATTGCATTTGAAGCCTCCAAGTAGATGCTGGACTTCTTATTTATTTTTAAAGATTTTTTTTCCTATGAATTTGCACTCAGGAATCTGTACCTAAGTACTTCTGTACCTATGACAGCACCCTTAAGCAGCAACTTGTAAACTTTTCACTGCACTCACTGTAGCTACTTCTATCTCAACCTCAGCAACAAGTCATCAGGGAGTTAATATCTAATTATCTTGTCTAAAGAAAAGAACAGTACTTCAGCTTCCTGGCCCCCATGACTGCCACCATCCACATCACTTCCTCTGGTGACATCACTTATGACATCACCAATGATCACATGACCAGCTCTACACCAGGCCCCAATACTAATTCCTGCTGGGTATTCACCATCCCACCCAGACCTCCCCCTCACTGAGGATGAACAATCAGTCCTCAGTAAATGTCTTACTTTCATCCCACTACACTCCCAGGTCAATGATTTCCACACACATTGCAACATTAAGCTTTTCTTCCACCACCTCCACGCTTACTTTTACAATCGTGACTCCCACCCACCCTCCAAGGACCCCTTCTCCCAAGTCCAACATACTCCATATTCCTTGTCACACCATGCTGGCCTCTTACCCTCCCTCAACCTTTTCATCTCCACCTGACATTGTGACATTGATCACCTCAACTTGTCCACCACTGTCACCTACTCCTACCTCATACCCTTGCAATTCACAGCCCGCCACTCCAACTCCAACCCCAACCTCACCATTAAACTAGCGGTCAAGTTGGTGGGGGTGAGGATTCAGTGGTAATTTGGCACACAAACGTCAACACCACTAAAGCCAGGCACCAACTCATGGACATCCCCTCCTACTGCAACTCACCTCCCATCACCAAACTATCATTTCCCGGACCACCCACAACCTCATCACCTCAGAGGAACTCCTACCAACAGCTTCCAACCTCATAGTCTGGGAACCCCACACCACCCAGTTCTATCTCCTATCCAAAATTCACAAACCTGACTGCCCTGGACCACCCATCGTCTCTACGTGCTCCTGTCCCACTGAAGTTATCCTCATATATCATACCATCCTGTTCCACTTGGTCCAAGAACTTCCCACATACATTCAAGACACCACCCATGCCCTCCACCTCCTCTGTGACTTTTGATTCTACAGCTCCCAGTGCCTCATCTTCACCATGGATATCCAGTCCCTACACACATCCATCCACACATGGCGAAGGTCTCCAAGCCCTCCATTTTTTCCTCTCCTGCTGACCTAACCAGTACCTCTCCACTGACAATTATTCAGATGGCAGAACTGGTCCACATCCTCAACAACTTCTCCTTCGAATCCTCCCACTTCCTTCAGACCAACTGGGTAGAACACGGACATCTACTTCAAACCCATTGACTCCCACAGCTACCTGGACTAAATATCCTCCCATCACCACCTCGCCCCTCCACCACCAAATCCAATCCACCTGATGACTGGAGGAAGAACGCCTCATCTTCCGCCTTAGGACCCTTCAACCACACGGCATCAACATTGACTTCACCAATTTCAAAATCTCCCCTACTCTCCCCATCCCATCCCAGATCCAACCCAGTACCGCCCTCTTGACCTGTCCTACCTGTCCATTTTCCTTCCCACTTATCTGCTCCACCCTCCCCATTGACCTATCACAATTATCCCCCACCTGCTTCCACCTATCGCCTTCCCACCTATTCTCCCCCTGGCTCCTATCCCACCCTATTATTTATCTCTCACACCCTTTCTGCTCCCCACAACCCCCCCCCCCCCCCACCAACACGCACACCTCCCCCCCCACTCCATTCCTGATGAAGAGCTTATGCCTGAAATGTTGAATCCCTGCTCCTCGGATGCTGCCTGACCTGCTGTGCTTTTTCTAGCACCACATGTTTTGACTCCCACAGGGAATCCCACACCCAGGCGCATTCTATGACTCCACTGGCACTGTAGCTCAGACATATTTGAATCCCACAACCATACAGTCTATGAAAGAATGCAAAATATTGTTGTAATTCCCTAACATTTTTTTTCATTTTGCATTTGGTTTCTTCCCACATGAGACTTGTTTAATCTAAGTTATGTTTTGACATGTTACACAATATTATGTGAGATGGGGAAGTGACGTGCCACATGCAGAGCCTTGGGATGATGAAAGGATGACAACAAAAAGGCAAAAAGGTTGCCAGAGAGCCACAGGCATTAATTAGAGAAGGGAAAAAGAAGAAGGCTTGATCAAGAGGCCAAAAAGCTGACTGAGAATGACAGAATGTAAGAAGAACCAATACTGTAACTAAGAGACGAAGACTCTGCAAGCTTTCATCTATAATCTTCAAAATAATCATGAATCACATCCAGAATATGATCTTGGCAGTGGATCAGAGTTCTGTGATATCCTGCTCAAGAAAGAATGAAATAAAGCTGGGCAGAAAGGTGGCAAATGGAGTTCAATGTAGCTAAGTGTGAAGTGATTCACTTTGGTAAGAGTAATAAAAAGATGGATTACTGTGCTAATGGTAGACTACTTGGTAGTGTGAAAGAGCAGAGGGATCTTGGTGTCCATGTACACAGATCTCTGAAAGTTGCCACCCAGGTAAATAGTGCAGTGAAGAAGGCATATGGCGTACTGGCTTTTATTGGTAGAGGAATTGAGTTCCGGAGTCCTGAGGTCATGCTGCAGTTGTATAAGACTCTGGTGCGGCCGCATCTGGAATATTGTGTGCAGTTTTGGTCGCCATACTATAGGAAGGATGTGGAGGCACTGGAACGGGTGCAGAGGAAGTTTACCAGGATGTTGCCTGGTATGGTAGGAAAATCCTATGAGGAAAGGCTGAGGCACTTGGGGTTGTTTTCATTGGAGAAAAGAAGGTTTAGGGGTGATTTGATAGAGGTGTACAAGATGATTAGGGGGTTAGATAGGGTTGACAGTGAGAACCTTTTTCCACGTATGGAGTCAGCTATTACAAGGGGGCATAGCTTTAAATTAAGGGGGGGTAGATATAGGACTGATGTTAGGGGTAGGTTCTTCACTCAGCGAGTCGTAAGTTCATGGAATGCCCTGCCAGTAGCAGTAGTGGACTCTCCCTCTTTATGGGTATTTAAGCAGGCATTGGATAGGTATATGGAGGATAGTGGGTTAGTGTAGGTTAGGTGGGCTTTGATCGGCGCAACATCGAGGGCTGAAGGGCCTGTACTGCGCTGTATTCTTCTATGTTCTATGTTCTATGTTCTAAAACAATTTCAATGTGTCGTACAATTTGTAAAGTCACACACTTTAGTGACCAACTGCCCCACTGAGTGTTCTTCTTATGGGAACAACAACAAAGTCAAACCACTGCTTGAAAAAGATTTGAAAATGTAATGGATGAATAGGAGCACCAAGGGGTCCCTTCATATTGGCTCAAGAAGTTCTAATGTGGTAGTCATGAAATATTTAAGGCTTCTGAAAAATGTTGCCAAAAATATTTCTCAAATTGCTGACAGCATCACTAAAAATGTAAGCTGTTCCATTATAGATGTTGTGCCTGACAGATGATGAAATATTTAACATTGAGGACATAGGACAAAATATAGATTTTGATTCGAAGATTTGACAATATTGCTGAAGGTGTGCAGATTGCTTAGTAGAAATTAAACAGCAAAAATTGTAAATCTAAGTAAACTAGAATCAAACAAAGTGAAGTGAAACAAATGAAAGTAAATTCAATGTGAAAAGAAAATTTCAATAACGGTTTTGAGGACATGAATTTTGGTACAGGTAGTTCTGCTATTACATGATAGTTGGGTTCTTGTGCGACCCTGCACTATATAAAAATTGCACAATAAATATAGCACTTAAAGTGTCGGTGATGCAATTATGTTATAGCCAAAAGGTTTTTTAACTTGTGTTTTAAAAGTTTGTGTTTTAGAAACAGCATCCCCATTTGTCAATCGCATTATAGCCATTACACGTTGACAAAATTTAGAATGACTTTTATTTGTGTTTCATATTTGTCAGAGTAAAATTTTGTATTAAAATAACTGTTCGAAAGAAGCTAATTAAATGAATTGTTTAAATCAAATGTTTGGATAGAATAAATTATTAAAGTAAAATAAAGAATACTCCCTGGCCTTGTTTGCCCCTCAAAAATGGACACCCTTCCTTACATTTTTCAGGGTTTAATTTGGGAATCCCTGACTTTGAAGAATGATTGAAACTCTTTTGTCCTGATTCCATTGGGCAGTGACTGACAGGCAGCACTCAGAAAGGAGAGACTGTTTTCCCCCTTTTCTGTCACCTGCAGTACAAGGGCATTTAAATAGCTGTTCTCAAAGCAGTGACCCTAACAGCACAC
This sequence comes from Chiloscyllium punctatum, assembly GCF_047496795.1. Lineage (NCBI taxonomy): Eukaryota > Metazoa > Chordata > Chondrichthyes > Orectolobiformes > Hemiscylliidae > Chiloscyllium > Chiloscyllium punctatum. The sequence goes on from NC_092770.1 coordinate 52,086,265, forward strand.
GACATTAGGCTACTAACACACACAGACTGGTCTTGCAGTCAGATTTAATTCTGTTTTTATATATTCCTGGAAGGACAAAGCACAAAGATTCTGCAAGAGGAGGTTTTTTGCTGTAAGTGGGATATTGACAACCCCCCATTATCTTTTGTTTTACATTTCACTCTCTGTTTCAGGTATCTCTGACACTCGACAAGTGTAACATTCCAATGGTCCTGCACAGAACCTAACAAGTCAATGAGTGAATTTAAAAACTGAAAGAACTGTGGATGCTGGGAATTAGAAACAAAAACAGAAATTGCTGGAAAAGCTCAGCATTTGTGGAGTGAAATTTCATTTTGAGTCATTTTTCTTTAGCTGTAACAGACTTCTTTTTAAAAAAAATCTTGATATTAAAAGTCAGCAGACTTCATAGTGCTTCAGGGTTCTGATTTATTATCATGCTGCTCAGGAAAATCAGTCAGCAGAGAAATGGTGCAGAGTAGACTGTTGGAACAGTGGGCTAACAAGGTGACAGGTTCTTGAAGGACCTCATCCTGGGTTTTTAAAGAAAGTGTCCATTAAGATAGTTGATGCAGTGGTTTTAAGTTTCCAAATCTCATCTATTTCGGGCAGGGTCTCAATAGGTTGGAAAATAATTAACGTACGTACTTAATGCAATAAGAGAGGGAAAATGAAAGCAAGAAACTACTGGCCAGTTAGCTTAAGATCTGTCGGAAGGAAAATTATGGTAGCTGTTGTTAAAGAGGTTATAGCAGGGCATTTGGATAAGCTCAAGGTCATTTGGCAGAGTCAATATGGTTTTGTGAAAGAGAAATCATGATTGACCAATTTAGGGGTGTCTTCGGAGTAGGCAACATGTTGCAGCTAAAGGGAAGCTGTCAGATTTCCATTGGTATTGGATAAGGTGGCACATCAAAGGTTATTGATGTGCCTTTGCTGTAAGTGGGATATTGACAACCCCCCATTATCTTTTGTTTTACATTTCACTCTCTGTTTCAGGTATCTCTGACACTCGACAAGTGTAACATTCCAATGGTCCTGCACAGAACCTAACAAGTCAATGAGTGAATTTAAAAACTGAAAGAACTGTGGATGCTGGGAATTAGAAACAAAAACAGAAATTGCTGGAAAAGCTCAGCATTTGTGGAGTGAAATTTCAACAAACATGTAATAGGTGGCATGTTGGCATTGGCATGGATAGAAGATTGGCTGGCTAACAGGATGCAGAAGGTAGCAATAAATGAGTCATTTCAGGTTGGCCACTGGTGTGTCCAGAATTGACTACCCAGTTTGGTGGATAGGACCATAACATCAACACATAGAAAAGGGACAAGAATCTGCACCTGAAGTTCCCTGTAGCATCGTGGACCGAGTTGTGGTACATAGGATTAGAATGGATGTTGTTTTATTCAACTAGCACAGACATAATCGGCTGAATGACCTCCTCCGGTGCTGTACTGGTTCTATGTAATGAGTGGTGTGCTGAAAATGTGTTGCTGGAAAAGCGCAGCAGGTCAGGCAGCATCCAAGGAACAGGAGAATCGACGTTTCAGGCATAAGCCCTTCTTCAGGAGCCACAGGGATCAGTGCTGGAACCTCACCTGTTTACAATTTATATGTATTACTTAGTTGAACCAATTGGAGATGTGGTTGGCAAAGATAGACAGGAAAGTAAATCGTGAAGAGGACATGAAGAAGCTACATAAAGATATAGATAAAGTGAGAGGAATAATGTGGAAAAAATATGAAATTGTCCACATTGACAGGAAAAATAAAAAAGGGACATATTAACTAGATGGGGAGCGATTGCAAAGATTGAAGCTGCTGAGGGATCTGGGTCTCCTTATGCAAGAATCACAGAAGATTAGTATGCAGGTAATACTGAAATTTAAAAAGCTATAGAGTATTATCACTCATCTCGAATGGAATTGATATCAAAAATAGGGAGGATATCCTTCTCTTACATAGGGTACCAAGGAAATTGCATCTGAAGCATAATATCAGTTACTTTATTTCGGAAAGGCTGAAAATATAATGAATGTAGTTCAGATAAGTTTTGCCAGAATGCTTCCTGGAATGAGGAAGTTCTTTTATGTGGAACTGTTGTACAAGCAGTTCCTGCTTTAGCTGGAATTAAGAAAAGGGAGAAGTGATTTGTTTGAAATATAGAAGGTCCTGATATCTTGACAGGGTGGATTTGGAGAGGATGTTTCCTCCTTTTAGGAGAATTTAGAACTAAGGATCAGTGTTTAAAAATCAGGGCGCGCTCATTTAATACAGAGATTAAACACAAAGATTTCTCTCAGAATATCATGATTCTGTTTGCCTGAAAAGGTGGTGGAAGCAGAATTGTTGAATATTTTTTAAAGCAGACGTCGGTAGACTCTCGTTAAACAATGGGGTGATCAGGAAAAGTAGGGAAGCAGATTATGATCAGCCATGAATTTATTGAATGTTAGAGCAGACTTGAGGGGCTGAATAGCCTACTCCTCCTACTTCATATGTACATAGGCTTGTATGTAACCGCAAAACTTTAACCCGCTGCCAAGAAACTGAATTTTTGGTGATACCCAATTAAATTCCTGCACTTGCCCTTTTAAAATCTCAGGATATATCCAGGAAATGATATACCATATGCTCTTAGTACCAATACCTAAATTATTACTTCATTAAAAAAATTCCCTTTTTGTTTAAATTGTTGAACTTTAATTCCCAGATATAGGATGGGTAACCCAGTTTATGTTATGTACAGAGAGACAGCCTGTTGAATACGATGGTACAGAGGGACCTGACTGCCCTCTTGTTTGAATCAAAGAAAGTTAGCAAAGCGCAGCTAAGGAGATTAAATGAAATGTTGGCCTTTATTGAAATTGAACTGAGGAAGGGTCACTGGACCCGAAACGTTATCTCCGATTTCTCTTCACAGATGCTGCCAGACTGACTGAGCTTCTCCAGCAATTTCTGTTTTTGTTTCTGATCTATACAGCATCCACAGTTCTTTCAGTTTTTATAAAAATAGAGGAGTTTTTCTACAACACTTCAAGGCACCCCCTAGAGTACTGTGTACAGTTTTTGTCTCCTTACCTCAAGAATTACATTGGAAGTGGTGATGTAATTGAATGACCTATTCTGACTTCTAAGTCTTATGAGTTTTCCCACGGCCTGACCTAGGCTATTTTGTTTCTCTACTTGTATATTGAAACTTATCCACACATTAGTTGTAGATAGTTTTAAAATTGCAGAGCAAATGCTCTGTTTTTTTCTTGTTTAAAATTTGAAGCAATATTCTCCAGTTTCACATTCGCACCAAATGAGATTCCTTCCAATGCAATTCTATCCAGACAAAATAAAGCACTCTTGGGTCACAAATGGAGATTCTGTTCCCTTAAGAGTTACTACACTGATAGCATCACATTTTTGAGAAATAGACTGAAACATTTTCAATTGTTGCATTGACCCCTCCATGCTTACTAAAACTTTAAAAAGTCACAAGATTGTCCCTTTGCCGGAAGACACACTTTTATGTTTCCAAGCAGCAACAAGCTTTGAAGAAAGTGTAATAAATGTGAAAGCTATCAGGAAACACAGGACATATACTTCCTTTCAACCAGGATACTCTTTGAAATAGGCACTTTAAAGAATAGCATTGCTTAAGCATAGTTGAATGTCATGTGTTAAGTATGTTTTATAATGCACTTTGTCTCAATCTTTTGTTTGTTATATGGAGCTTGCTGACAATTCAAAGAAGATATTGAATTCAAACTGAGCTCTTACTTAGAAAAGTGTATTTGTACTCTATGACTCAAGTGTTCTCATCAAAGTGAAAACACCTGTAGGTGGCATACTCATTTAAACATGTTTCACCTTTCAAACACTGCCAATTAATATATTTGAAAACACCACAATAAATAATAACTTATTATGGAATCAATTAATATCCACTGAAAAGAATCCATATTATTCTGGTGTTAAATGATTCTTTTGAGTAGTAATATGTCATTCTCTCAACCTTTCAACTTCTCTCCCCTCCCCCCACCAATAAATTCTCCTTCCCACTTTCCTGATGGTTACCTGGTATGTGTTCAAAATGCTGGCAGCTCTCCACTACTTTGTCCAATGAGTCACTCTTTCCATTACTGTCACTGACATATTTTGTGTGTTTTCCTTATTTGCCTGAGATCAATTTATTTCTTACCCGAGCAGTCTATTTCAAAAACCCAGCAGCAAGCTTTTGTGCATTTAAGCAAATGGAGATTACTTTTCTTCCTTATGTACATGTTCCAGAGGATAATGAAAACATAAGGTCCTGCTCACTGGACTCACCCACACCATGTCACACACACTCTCACAATTTGACACATGTAAAGTTAGGAGAGTAACTATAAAATTGGAGTCAACAGATGTGAAACTGAAAGAGCACAGTAGGTCAGACAGCATCTGAGGTGTAGGAAAGTCAACGTTTCGAACCAAAACCCTCAGTCCTGATGAAGAGTTTCAGCCCAAAATGTTGACTTTCCTGCTCCTCAGATGCTGTCTGACCTGCTGTGCTCTTCCAACTTCACATCTATTGACTCTGACCTCTAGCATCTGCAGTCCTTACTGTCTCCTTGTCATTATAAAACTGGAATTTACCATTTTGATACAAGACTAATGTTGCTTATTTCATGGTTTGGTTGAAGGTTTTGGAAAAAAAAACAGACTTCCTCAGTGACTTTGAAGGTTCTTTTAGTTGATCTGCCTGAAAATAGATTTCCCAGAAAACTGTGAACGTAGAATAGGTTCGAGGTGAGAGGTCTTGTTTCTCCTTCCGGTTATTCTAATTGGATATTTTTGCTGCTTGGCAGATCGCAATGGTCTGATGGCTTCACTTGCAGAACTTTGACAGAATGCTCCTGAACGCCTGATTTAATTCAGCAAATACGTTTTTAGCAGGGATTAAAGATGGCCACATTATCACATGACCTCACATCACATGTCAAGGTTTTGTTTTATTTGTTCATGTGATGTATCACTGGCTACACCAGTATTTGTGGAAGAGTTGACTACATAGCTGTGAGTCTGGCATCACATGTAGGTCCGAATAGGTAAGGCCCTGCCCTAAAGGACATTAGTGAACCAGTTGGGTTTTTACGACAATCAACAATCTTACATACTTTCCATTAGGCTAGCTTTATAATCCAGACTTTTTTATTTAACTCAAATTTTACCATTTGCCAGGAGAGGATTCAAACTTTGTCCCCAGAACGGAGTTCTGAATTACTCATCCATTGTCATCACTACTATGTCACCTACAACCCTTTTGCTGATAGTCCTAAAAGCAGTTGTGGTAATTTAATGAGCAGTCCTTTTTGTATTCCTCCTCTCTGTGGTTTCAGTTAGCACAAGGCCTTTGTTTTAGTAAAGACAAATCAATGCATTGCAACGAAGGTGCTGAATGGGTTTCTTTGCTTTCTGGTCTGACCCACAGTGAACCACATTCCTCTTTAGAGAAAACATAGTTTCTTAATTCACATTAATATCTTGATTTTCAGTCTTTAATAACGCAGCTTTTAGAATTTAGCTTTAAAGATTGAAAATATCATCATGTGTGTGCTTGACGTGACAGTACCACCCCAGTGGTTTTCAATTACGTGGGTCACTTCAACGAGAAAAACACACTCAACAGCGCACTCACTATTTTTCAACTGAATTAATTGTTGATAAATATCATATATACTTGCATTTACTATGGTTATGGCCTAATTAGAGAGGTTTGCAACATTGTGCTTACAACATGCTAAGGACGGATCATATGCAGTAACGTTTCAAGTTGACTGGGGAAACAAACAGAGCCTTGTGCTCTGGGAAGAAAAAGCTCACAGCTCACTAGGAATACTGTATGGGTTCGAGGGTCACTGGTAAAACTATCATGGCATTTTAATTTCGCTGTTTGCCATCTACATTTAGAAAGTCTACATTTTAGAATTAAAGAAACGGATCCCCCCTCCCCCCGTCCGACCACCTCGCCGGGTTTTAATTTGATGATTCAGTTTTATGAGTTGTAATTTTATATAGATAGAACATGATTGAAGGCGAAGCAATGTTTATTTTTCATTGATTTTAATTACCTTCGTACAAAATCTCATGACACACTTGGACAGTTCTCACAATACATTGGTTGAAAACCCGCTGCTGTAAACAGTGGGTCAGAGTGCTACCATTATTCATAAAAATAACATGAGAAGGGCCAACGTGTAAAGACGGTTTAACCTCATTCATGATATAACCCCTCTCAGGGTTTGCATTTTGATGTTACTGTAAACGATTGGTCCAGTGAAACAACAACCTGCATTTCCTCCTGTGATTGGTTGCTGCTGAAACATTAAAATTAGATTTCACCCAATAAAGGAGCAGCTGTTTAACCAAAAGTGGCTGTGGCTTAGAGGATGGATCTTGCAGGGAAATCTAGTGCTTTTTTTCAAAAATGATGTTTCTAAAGTATTTTCAGTTGCAACAATACAGATCTTGTAACATGTTAGAGGTTAAATTAGGCACAAAAGGAGTTTGCAAACCAGCTGTCAATCTATGTTGATTAATGTTTAAAACAATAGCAACTCATAATGTTTATACCAAATCTTTTGATTTAAGGAGGTTAGTTCTTGATTTATCCAAGAGTGGATTAGCACCTTGGAGATCATTGACCTAATGTCATTCATGAGTCAGGAATAGAAGTCATGACTAATTTTAGCCTTTCCCTTTCATAGCATTTTCAACTCTGTGGCATAGGTCAGTTGAGCTGTTGCTCATATTGCACAGTGGCTATGACAACAAGACTTGATTAGCTGTCAGAAGCAAGGATACTGAGGATCAATAACATTACAACTGATAAATTGATCCTGAGGATCAATAATCTTACTGTGCTATGATTACTCAACCCTCAGTATCTCTCCCCTCACCCTCTGCCTCCCACTTTACACTTTAGCATCTTTTCCTACTCCCACATCTTCCCCTTCTCTTCCCACACACACTGTTCTGACATCACTCCCACTTGCCAACATCCCACATCCCTTAGAACCCAGAAACAGGGATACATATTGTGTGAATCACTGGACCCATGCTCAGTGACCACGTAGCAGCATTCAAAACGCAGGGGTGTGGAAGGTGAATCTGCCCCCAAACAAGCTGGGAAAATGCAACCACGGTGGCGGGGGGGGGCGTGGGCAAAAACTTGAATGGACAGAATCCCCAAGCAGCTGCTCTTCCTCTTACCACTAGGCCTATCAGCAGCAAATGTGGTACTATATCATCCAGTGATTGAATGAGCAGCAAAGACTGCTGTTTCCAATACTGAAAAATGGCAGGGATAAGGGTTAGTGGTTGGGAGGGTGGAAATAAGGAGCTTAGAAAGAGGAAAAGCACCAGGGACTACGATATCTTTCCCTGGCCCTGTACTTCCTCCGCTATGACTGCACTCTCTGGCATGGATTTTGTTTTCTGTACAGTTGGTCACCTTTTACCTGTGGAATGAGATATTAAACCAAGACTCAGCCAGCTGTTCAGGTGAATATGGAAGATCCCACAGCATTACTTGAAGAATACAAGAGTTCCTGATAAATACTTATTGCTCAGTCAACCTGATGGAAACAGATTATATGAACATTGATGTCATTGCACTTGGGGAAATCTCATTGAGGTCAAATGAATGGTAATGTCACTGGCTGAGTACTCCTGAACCCCAGGCTAATGTTTGAACTTTATTTCTGAAATAACTCCACAGAGGCCAGCATCCTGTCACCGAGTCAACCTATATTTATACGTGTGTAGTACTTGACTCTAGTCTGGCATCCTTACAGCCAGCTCTCAGAGTGAGCAGAACCTCTGACACTCCTGTTTATATCTGTTAAACAGGACTCCCTGACTGGACCAGGTTAAGAGCCCCAATCAAGGAACTCATACTCTATGATGTCCACCTAGCTGACCTCATTACAATCACTACAGTTGTATACCTTAGATTTTCTACCTAAGAAAGTAATGGAAATGGTGGCTTTGTACACTTTTCTTTGTACTTGAGTACACATGGCAATAAAACCTAATTCTAATGTTCTGAGCCTATGGGTTTGAATCCCACCATGGCAAATGGTGAAATTTGAAATCAGTAAAAATCTAGTATGAGAAAAAAGGATGATTTAATGAACACTGTTGAATGTTGTTAAAAATCAACACCCTCAGGGAAGTAAACCTTACCTGGTCTAGACAACATGAGACTCCAGACCCACAGCAATGGAGGTCTGCTTCCAGGTAATTTGGGTTGGGCAATAAGCCTAGCCAGGGACAGCCATGTTCCATGAACAAATTAATAAAAAATAAGTTGTCCACCCAGGAAAGTGTCTTTAGGACATGAGGAGTTATATAAATGAAAGTTATTTTGGCCTGTGATGATCAGCTCAATTGTTGTATCTTCACAATCACTCCTGTTGCTAAGGTCAAAATTAATTTTTGACTTGCATCTGAAACTATTCATAAAAAGGAAGAAATAAGTTGGCTTTGACCAGCTGCATTCAAAAGAAATCACTGCAAGGCCTGCTGACTCACACCTCATGTTGATACAAAAGAAGGGCTGATCACCATGGAAACTTGCATAACTGAGCTACAGCTAAGGCAGACGATAAAGCATTGGGATGTCAATCCATCGTGGAGTTGTATTTAAAGGAGTTAATCAGATAAGAAAACTCAATGCCAAATCATACATGGAATCAGAGCTAGAAATGCTAGAACTAAGAGGCATCAGGGAGGCAAACAACCGTTCTGCAAACACAGTCCGAACCAACGGCTGGATAAAAATGCAGATAGAAGCAACCCAACCTGCCTATCCCTCTTAGCCAACAGCTTCTTCCAGCCTATGATGCTAAAATGACAGCAGTTATAACTCCAAAGTCATAGCAAACATCTACAAGGCCTCAACAAATCAGCCAAAATATATAGGTAATATTTCTAGTTAACCTTTCTTTTTAGGGTTAATATGCTAGCATTCACTTTCTTTGATTGAGAAATTTCCTTTTTCTTTAAAACAATAATAATTGTCCTGAAACTATCTTCACTGAGCTGTAAATATTGTTTGATTGCAGATGGATATTTTCCTTGACATTATAAATGATCTTAAGACCCAATTATTATGCCTGGAACTTTTAATTAAAAAGCAGAGTTCATTCAATTAACTATAACATTTGAACTATCTGGAGATAAAAAAGGTATTTCTTCAAATTAAGTAGATAACAAATTACTGTCTGTCCTTTATCCCTAAGGATTTGGGCTCTGCATGAATCAGAATTAAAAATCACTGCATTGATTTGCATAAATGCCTCAATTTAGTCCAGTAGATTTAGGCAGGAATTGAGACTATTGTTCTGAAACTTGTATGGTTGCCAAATGTGTAAACATTTTAACATGTTTATCAACTTGTTAAGGCATCCCAATGAAAATGTGCTTTTCTTCATTGGAACAGAGCTCATTAGTGTCAATAATCAACCTTGACAGAAGCTTAGACATTCCTTCTTGCACATGAAGATTAGGTACAACAGAAAGGTTTTCACATAAGCAGATATAGTCATTATTTTTAATCAGAGTTACTGTAAAGCAAATACTGCAGCCAAGTTTTAAATTTCTATGCTTTTTCATTTAAGCCCTGGGTCAGAGTCCATTGTTGGCTTACAGGAAGGGTTATTTCCTTCAAGATTGATTACAGTCTTTTTTTCCCAAACACAAGGACGATATTCTCTGTTGTGAATGCAATACTGCCTATATTTAAATATTCCTGTTAACTTCACAGTATCGCCATTATGAAATTGCCAGGGTCTTATGATAAAATAGGACTTTTTAAAAAAAAGCTAGATTGAAGATGCATCTGCTTTACATTGGCACCATTGATGCAATGTGATTTTACTTCATACCAGCAGCAGAATAAGTGGAGACTAAATCTAGACTCAAGATACAACCTGATCTCACAGTGAAAGGTAAGAGTGCAGCACTAAAAGTCAAAGTGCAACAGACAAGCTGCGGCAAAGTTGAAATTGTTTCATACCAAACACTAAATTGTAACCTCACCCTGAGTATCTTACTTTTCATGTTCTTCAATCATTTACAACAATAAAGTTCACAAGCCTATTGACTGAGGATGAAGATCACTTTCTTACTATGCAATATCTTGGGGAAAGCTTGCAGTTCCCACATCAAAGCAGTCAACACCACAAGAAAATATCAGGAGTGACATTAATACTTATAGATTATAAACCACAGTCTGAACGCACTCAGTTGTGACCCTCCCTTTGTGACCATCTCCAAACCTCATCTCCTGTTGTCTGTTTCTGTAAGCCAGTTTCGTTTATAGCTTTATATTTTAAGCAATTTTCTTTTAATGGTAAAACAAGAATAAACCTTTCGACTGGATCAAAAAAGTAATCGGTTATGGGAAATGACTGTGGATGAGAATAGTGGATGAATGTTTAATGTATTTGTATATTTGACTTGCCTTTGCTACCTAATACAGACATATCCTACTCAACTCATATTCATCAGCAGCCAAGGAATGTCAGAGGGGCACGTTAAATATTTTCTAGCTAACTATAAAGCACAGCAAAGGGTAGGTTCACAATTAAAATTTTAAAAACACAACATTTAAAATAAACAAGAAAATAATAATATTTTAAATATGGACAAAAATATGGGTATATTTTGGTGATAATTGCTCTGGAAATTACTTAGAAAAATGTTTAATCAACACACCGTGAATTCAGGAATTCAATTCACTCCCTGTCAAGAGGCTGCCATGAGTCATGGAAGAAACTTATTTTTCTAATTCAGGACATGAGCTAGGCCACTATTTCTTGTCCATTCCTAATTGTTTATAGAACACTTAATTGTCAATCACTTGCTGTGGATCTGGAGTCACATGTAGGCCAGACTGAGTAAAGATTGCAGATTTCCCTCCTTAAACAACATTAGTGAACCAGATGGATGTTTACAATGATTAGTAATGATACATGGTTGCTATTATACCAACTCTTTATTCCAGCTTTTTATTGAATTCAAATTTCACCATCTGTCAGACTTAAGCCCTAGAACCTTAGCCTGAGGGTCTGGATTGCTCGCTCAGTGACATTACCATGTTGCCACTGCATCCCAAGAGTGAGAGCAATACAAACAGACAATGCTGGAAATGCAAAACAGGTCGAATGGAGGCTCAGAGTGTATCAGCTGTGAGTTTTCCAGTATTTCCTGTATTTATTGCTCAAATGTTCCTTTCCCTAGCCCATGGCAGTGTGTAAACTCTCTTCCGCCTGCCACACCTCACAGACACAACTCTACCCACTTACCTACTCACTCGCCCTTTCACTAAAATTCAAAGACTGAACCTTCAAACTTACCTTGCAGTAAATAGTGCTGTAAAAAAAAGAGGGATCATATTTTCCATGCTGATCCTCTTCACTGCTCTCTGTCCGGACTTGTGCACTGAAGTAACTCATCAGGATGCTGCATCAAGTGTCAGACCCTTTTAAACATAACCTGGCACAATTGTGCAATTTTGTGCAGCTTTCTGAGTGATCAGTGTCAAACACAGCAGTTCCAATCCTGCTTAAAGATTTGGACCCTAGTTTTTACAATTCCCATGCTTATTCTAAAATTAGTGCATGACATCACCCCTCCCTAAACATTTAATCTTCTCCAACTCCCACCCCTTCAAGATATCTATTTGTCTTTGATTCTGTCCTCTTGAATATTCCCAGTTTTAATTGCTCCAACAATTATGTCTGTGTCTTCAGATTCCTGGGTCTTCAGCTCTAGAATTCCTTTCTGAGAGATCATCACTCCTTTATCTGCTTTAAAAGGCTCCTTCAAACCTATCCTTTTTGACCAAGCTTTCAGGCACCTACACAAATATTTCATCATGTGACTCTGACATATTTTGCACTTGGGACATTGTGCTACATTAAAGGTGCTATATCAATGGTGTTGTTTTTGAGTCGATCAAGATGAGTAAATTTTACAAACTCAACAATACTGTCTGCACAGTCCTTCTGCATTGTATACTGTTGATTTGATGAGGCTTGGTTATAATCGCACAGAGAACACATATAGTCTGCTTATGTGTTTCTGTAATGTTCAAACTTTAAACAAGTTTGACCTAATCATTGAACATCTGTCCTCTTCATCTTTTGCTTAAGAAAATAATTTTTCTTGAACTTTCTTTTCATACTCTTTACATGTCAAAGTCCCTATGGATTTTACAGGGGAAGCCGTTAGTGTAATACAAAGAACTACTGTCACTTTTTGGCTAATAACCAGAAAACTCTGCAGCCTTATATTTGCGAACAAGTGCCTAACGTAGGACAATATGTACTCCAGTTGTTATAAATTATACAACCATTTTTCCTGACAGAATTTTCTCATCTAGTACAGTTATTCACTAAGTAAGGTATCTTGTAAACAACGTGTTCAGAGGTGTCACCCCACAACCCTGGAACAGGTGGAACTTCAGCTTGGACATCATGGCTCACACGTAGGGACATTACCACTGTGCCACAAAGCTCCCAAAATGTCTAATTGGTGAATTTTAAGTTGATTATTTTAATTCCCTAATTTAACATTTAGTTATTTTATTATTTTTAATTCCTTAGTCCCTTCATATAAAATCATCTTGGTTCAGATTTCATGCTCACTAACAAAGCATTGCCAATGACCTTGAAGAAAGCTACCTACAAAAATGTTAGGGTACTAGGCCCATGGATTTCCTTTGTTTCCGATTTAGTATAAATCGGAAATCAAGCCAAGGGATTTCCAGGGGCCCAGCAACAGTGATGCTATCAAGTAGGGTAAGCAGCCAATTATATTGAAGGATTTCCACAGATAGTAACTAATAAGAGAAATGCATTGATTACTTGAGTGAAATAAATGTTTGAAACAAACATACAGAATTCAGTTAGAAGCGGAAGAAAGTTAAGATTTTTCCATCTACTGTGGTGGAATTCAAACATGGTCCTCAGAATATTACCTGTGTATCTGGATTAACAATCCAGCAATAATATCATGAGGCCATTCTTTCCCCTCTATCACTACCGCACCACAGGGGCTCTCACATTTCTCGGTAATTTATTTTCTACTCAACCTGTTCGGAGGTATCACTACACAGACCTGGAGCAGGTGGGACTTGAACCTGGGTCTCCATACGCACTGATAATGTTCCTTTACCTCTACAAGAGCCCCAAAACTTCTCAGAAAATTTTTAAAATCAATTTATTCATACGTATTATTATACACCTCTGGCATAGGTGGGAGTTGAACCACAGCCTCCTGGTCGAAAGACAGGGACACTACCACCGTGTCTTTCACATTTTAAAGTAATCCTCCTTTTTGTGTTTTCTACCAAACCTGTTCAGGGATGTTATTTCACAGGTAGGGCTTTAACTTTGGATCTCCTGACTCCCAGAGAGATATTACCACTGTGCTCCAAGAGCCTGCCTAAATTTAAAATGAGAAGGCACTTTACAGTCAACCTATTCAGAGATGTCATTACACACCTCTGGTGCACATGGGACTTGAACCTATGTCTCCCAGTTCAGGGGACACTGCCACTCCACCACAAGAGCCCGCTCTAAATTCTGAGTAACCCTCAAGTTACTGATCTCACCTGGGTTAATAATTAGGGACTGAAATTAGCATCAGTAGTAGAGAAGGGGAATGGGTTTTGGTCTCTGACAACCAGGTAATGATTGTTTCTGGAAATTGGGTACAGATGTTGAGAGATCAGATTACTTCTATGGTCTCTCTGTAGGTGAACAGTCTGTCAACAGTCTGAGTCTGGGACATTTGGATGAGATAGCTGCCACCTCAACACCTGGAGGAGAAAAGGAAAGAACTCTTCAAAAATTATGATTTGCACTGTTTTATTTCCATTGTAAATGAAACAGTACTCATGCATTCATACAGCACAGGAGGAGACCATTATGTCAATGGGTTTTTGCCAGCTCTTTAAAAGAGGAATGTAATATTATCTCAGTAATCTTGCAAAATCCTTAGCAAAGTTTGACCATCTGTCAATGAAACGAACAGCGATGAATTGTACACTTAATGAAAGCCCTGAAGCTCTTTTCTGTTTCAGGCTGTTGGCAGGACTTTATCTTCCGGCTACTTCTCAAGTGAGGCTTTAGATTTGAGTGGATTTTTCTGGCACAGCCCATCAATGAGAAAGCTCTGAGAGCTTCACGTTTTCCCAGACGCAGATTTCAATAGCAATCTACCACTGGAAACAATTTACCAGCAATATCTAGTGGCGCATTCACAATTGGATCATTAAAATTAATTTTCCCATGCAACCATCATACATGACTCAAATATTTAATTTTCTCAAATGTTTCATCTCACTAGCCAAGTCACGCAAATGCATATTTTAAAGTTTGTCTCTCTGATTAAGTTGATTATTTTAATTCCCTAATTCAACATTTAGTTATTTTGTTATTTTTATTCTTTAGTCCCTCCATATAAAATCATCTTGGTTCAGATTTCATGCTCAGTAACAAATCATTGCCAATGACCTTGAAGAAAGCTACCTACAAAAATGTTATGGTACTAGGCGCATGGATTTCCCTTGTTACTGATTTAGTTTAAATCTGAAATCAAGCCAAGGGATTTCCAGCTGCCCAGCAACAGTGATGCTATCAAGTAGGGTAAGCAGCCAATTATATTGAAGGATTTCCACAGGTCATAACTCTTTAGAGAAATGCGTTGATTATCTGAGTGAAATAAATGTTTGAAACATACACACAGAATTCAGTAGAAGCTGACTAAATTTAAGATTTTTCAAATATGTGATTAAATTTTCAAGCTCATAGTTCGATTTTCAAGGCAAGACTTTTTTTGGCTGTAGTTATATGACTAGTGTTGAAAACCACATAACTCATTTAATAAGGTACAACATTTACAAGTGGCTTTACAACAAGACTAATAATGCAAGAGGGCAAGTTCTAGTCATCTCAGTGGTTTCTACTTGATTTCAGTCTGAGAGTCTCCTTCATTCCTGATGGAGAGAGGTTTCATCTCTGGCTGTATGTTTAACTGTGCAAGTGCAAGCATTGATGTCAATTTTAGACAAGTAATGATGGTGAACGTTGACAGATTTGGAATCTTTATAAGCACCAAGTCCAGGCATATGTAGTTAATAAAGAAAATGACAAAACTTTAACTTATGTTTGGCTTTGGTGTTGCAAATTTCACATGCAGTCATTTAAAATTCTCATGATAATGTTTAACCCCTTTGTGGTTTTAGCATGGTCTTTCGTTGTAACCTTCTCTGGCTGTATAAACAAGCCCCTGTTTCCACCGTACATTTTTGTGATTTTGGCTTCTTGTGCTTCTGTACCTTCCGTCCAGATATGTTTTCAGCCATATACTTCCTGAACTTTTGAACTTCCATACTGAAGATCGTTGTCATAGAATCATTGTCATACAGCTCAGAAATAGACTCTTCAGTCCAACCACTCCATACCAACCATGATCCCAAATTAAACTAGTCCCACCTGCCTGTACTTGGCCCATATCCCAAAACATTTCCTATTCATGTACTTATCCAAATGTCTTACAAACATTGTAACTGCAACTGTATCTACCACTTTTTCTGGAAGTTCATTCTGCATATGAACCACTATCAGTGTAAAACATTACCCCTCATGTCTTTTTTACTTTCACTTTATCTATAACCCTCATGATCTTATAAATTTCTTTCAGGTCACCCCTCAAACTCTTACACTCTAGCAGAAAAAGTCCCAGTCTATCTTTATAACTCAAACCCTCCATTCCAGCAACATCCAGGGAAATCTCTTCTGAACCCTCTCCAGCTTGATAATATCCTTTCTATTACTGGGTGATCAGAACTGGACTTCAGAAGAAGCCTCACCGTTTTGTACTTTCTCAACATAATGTCCCAACTTGGAGACAGTATGGACTGCAGATGCTGGAAGCCAGACATCTATTGACTCTGGCTTCCAGTACTGGGAAGCTTCCAGCCCAATGGTTTCAACATTGACTTCATCAGCTTCAAAATCCCTCATCCACCAGCCTTATCCCATGTCTAGCCCCACCCCTCCTCATCACCTTCCTGACCTGACCTGTCCATCTTCCTATTCACCAATCCACTCTACTCTTCCTACTGTCCAATCTCAATAACCCCCACCCCTCATCTATCACTATCCCATCTACCCTTCCCCCAGCTCCATCTCCTCCTTCTATATACTTCCGGGCTCCGTCCCCCTCCACAGTCCTGATGAAGGGTTTTAGCTCGAAACATTGACTTTCCTGCTCCTCGGATGCTGTCTGACCTGCTGTGCTTTTCCAGCTTCACATCTATTAATAATGTCCCAGCTCCTATACCCAAAGGTCTGAGCAATAAAATCCAGTATGCTAAACAGCTTATCTATATGTGATGCAAAACTTCAAAAAATGATGTGCCTGAACCCCTCGGTGTCCCTGTTCCACAACATTACCCAACGCCTTATTTTTAATTGTATAAGTGCTGCCCTTGTTTGTTTTACCAAAATACAATACCTCACATTTATCCAAATTAAACTCCATCTGCCATTCTTCAGCCCATTGATTCAATTGATCAAGATCTTTGTAATCTTAGATAACCACCTTCACTGTCCATTATACCATCAATTTTGGTGTCATCTGCAAATTACTAACCATTCCTAATATATTTTCATCTAAATCATTTATATAGAGAGGAATCTCGATTATCTGAAGGACACGGGTGAGGAATATTTTGTTCAGTTAATCGAATGCTGGATAACATAGTTTAGCCAAGCATTGGGACTTTGCCATCTTGTTCAGATAATCCGAAATTCAAATAATTGATAATTGAGGTTCCTCTATAAATGACAAACAAAAATGGACTCAGCATCAATCCCTGTGGAACACTGCTGGTCACAGGCCTCCAGTCTGACAAACAATCCCCACCATCACACTCTGTCTCCTGCTGTTAAGCCAAGTTTGAGTCCAATTAGCAACCTCACCTTAAATCCCATGTGATCTAACTTTACTTATTAGTCTGCCATGCAGAACCTTGTCAAAGGCTTTACGAAGGTCCATGTAAACAACGTCTACCACTCTGCCCTCATCAATTTTCTTGATTATTTTCTCAAAAAACTAAATCAAGTTTGTGAGAAATAATTTCCCTCACAGAAAACAATGCTGACTATCCCTAATCATTCCTTGCCTCTCCAAATACATATCAATCCTATCTTTCAGAATCACTTTCAACAACTTACCCACCGCCAAAGTCAGACTCACTGCTGTATAATTCACAGGCTTGTCTTCACATCCCTTCTTAAACAAAGGCACAACATTAGTCAGTCTCCAGTCATCTGGCACCTCACCTGCAGTTAAAGGTTGTACAAATATTTCTGCAAGAAACTTACTATCACTTGAGTCACTTGCCCTGGCTTATCACCCAAGAGGTCAAATTTTGTTCCTCTAATAGGAATGTTTACATATTGATAAAGAAATTTTTCTTGAACACATTTAAAAAATTCACCATCATCCAAACCTTTAACATTATGGAAGTTGCAGTCAATGTTTGGAAAATTAAAATCACCTACTATTACAAGCTTATTACTCTTACGTATGTCTGAGATCTCTTGACATATTTGTTCCTAAATTTCTCTCTGACTAGTGGGGATCGATAGTACAATCCCATCAAGGTCAATTTTCTTCTAATTTCACATATTTTTACTGGATGATTTTTCAGAAATATCTCTAGTTACAGCAGTAATGTCTTCCTTAATCAAAAACTCCACTCACCCTCCTGTTTTGCCTCTCCTTCTATCCTTCCTATCGCATCTGAAACCTGGAACATTGAGCTGCCAGACCAGTCCATCTGTCAGCCAAGTTTCTGTAAAAGCTATGATATCCCATTCCCATGTTCCTAAACATGCCCTGAGTTCATCAGCCTTACTTGTAAGATCCCCTACATTGAAATAAATGCAATTTAATTCTTCAGTGTTACTTCATTCCCTAACTCGCTCTTGTCTGATTTTGAATTAATTTGTTCTTTTCAGGTTCAAAACCATCCTCATCTGTCTTTCTATTTACTCTGCGACTTAGGATCCCTCCACCCCCCTCTCTAATAGTTTACAGTCTCCCTTAATAGAACTAATAAATACTCCTGATAGGATATTGGTCCCTTTCTAGTACAGGTGAAACCCATCCTTTTTGTTCAGGGCTTTTCTGCGCCAGAAGAGATCCTAATGATCAAATAACCTGAATCTCTGAATATTGCACCTCCCCTCTTCAGCCATTGATTTATCTCATTTATCCTGTTATCCTTCCCCTTATTCGAGTTTGGCACCAGGAGTAAACCAGAGATCACTACTTTTGAGGTTCTGTTTTTTAATCTTCTACCTAACCTCTTATATTCCCCTCTGTAAAGCCTTAATTGTTTCCCTGATTATGTCATTCCTACTAATATGTATAATAACTTGCAGTTTCTCACTCTCTCCTTTAACCATATGCTTCAAATGTTTTCAAACGTCCTTAATCCTGGAACCAGGAAAGCAACATACTATCCTAGATTAACGCTCACTGCTGCAGAATCTCCTATCTATGTCCTTGACAGGAGAGTCTCCTATAACAATTATTATTTTAGATTTTGTCAAACCCCGTGTAATACAAGATTCATTCTTAGTGCTCAAGATATACTATCTCTTTCATTTTCCTCTGAGACTATCCTCTTCAACAGTACCCAGAGAGAGGGATAGCCACAGGAAACTTCTGAACTACCTTTTTACCTTTCTTGACACTCACCCATTTATGTGACTGATCCTGCTGTGTAATCACTTCTCTAAATCTACTAACCATCTAACTCGTTGTCTCTTGTATGCCCTCAATGTCATTAAGCTTAAAAAGAAGCAGCTTGCAATAGTACCTTAAACTTATAATAAACTACCTTTCCTTACCCAAAGGATTAATATTAAGCATGCAAAATATAAGAAATTTTTAAAAAATACATATTAATCGTAATTAAAACTTAGCTGAACAATCGAAGTTTTTAAAAAAGACTCAAGTGGTCCAGCAGACAGCTTTAAATTTTCTGTAAAAAAGTTTCACTCCAAAGCTGTTTGAGAGGGGAAAGATATAAAAGAGACCTAACAGGCAACTTTTTCATACAGAGGGTGGTAGGTGTATGGAATGAGCTGCCAGAAGAACTGGTGGAGGCTGGTACAATTGCAACGTTTAAAAGGCATTTGGATGGGTATATGATTAGGAAGGGTTTAGAGGGATATGGGCCGGGGCTGGCAGGTGGGACTAGATTGGGTTGGGATATCTGGTGGGCATGGACAAGTTGGACCGAAGGGTCTGTTTCCATGCTGTACATCTCTATGACTCTATGTAGGCTTGACCAAAAAATATCTCTTTAACAATGTTATAAAAATACTCAACTCTACGGGATTAATTTTAGAAAAAAATTTTCCTCCACAATTTTTAAGAACGATCTATTCCACGACGTTAAAAAAGTTTCTCTACGTGCATAATTTCTGAGGGAAACAAAATGTTGGCCTCTTCAAAATGTCCATTAACAGAACTCCACTTGAAAAAATATCACAAATATATTTTTCTGGGGGCATTTTTTGCAAGTTTTGATTATAATAGAACCAAAACTAAATCAAAATAAAAATCTTATACCACTGAAATGTAATAACTGTCAGAAAATTACCAATTTAAATCCAAAAATAAGCCTGCAATCTCAAAAGCAGCCGCAAGATCCATGCTACACTCAGTTCACCAGTTTAGAATAAAATAAGATAAATAAATGGTGGGCAGCACAGTGGTTAGCACTGCTGCCTCACAGCTGCAGAAACCTGGGTTCAATTCCTGCCTCAGGCGACTCTCTGTGTTGAGTTTGCACATTCTCCCAGTGTCTGCGTGGGTTTCCTCCCACAATCCAAAAATGTGCAGGTTAGGTGAATTGCCCATAGTGTTAGGTAAAGGGGTAAATGTAGGGGAATGGGTCCGGGTGGGTCGGTGTGGACTTGTTGGGCTGAAGGGCCTGTTTCCACACCGTAAGTAATCTAATAAATAATTTTTTAAAAACCTACCTCTGAGACAAACTTTTAGCTAAGCCCTGCCACTACCAGCTTCAGTATGTTCTAGTTTGGCAAAGTGTGTACTTTTGTTCAAATGACTGGGATATGAATATATGAGATATGGTTAGCAAGTTGATGGCACCAAAATTGGAGATATAGTGGACGGCAAAGAAGCTTACCTCAGAGTACAACAGATGGGCCAATGGGTTGAGGAGTGGCAGATGGAGTTTAATTTAGATAAATGCAAGGTGCTGCATTTTGGAAAAACCAATCAGAGCAGGACTTATACACTTAATGGTAAGGTCCTGGGGAGTGTTGCTGAACAAAGAAGCCTTGGAGTGCAGGTTCATAGTTCCTTGAAAGTGGAGTCACAAGTAGATAGGATAGTGAAGAAGGCATTTGGTATGCTTTCCTTTAATGGTCAGAGTATTGAGTATAGGCGTTGGGAGGTCATGTTGGTGCTGTATAGGCCATTGGTTAGGCCACTTTTGGAATATTGCGTGCAATTCTGGTCTCCTTCCTATTGTGAAACTTGAAAGAGTTCAGAAAAGATTTACAAGGACGTTGCCAGGGTTGGAGGATTTGAGCTATAGAGAGAGGCTGAATAGGCTGGGGTTGTTTTCCCTGGAGCATGGGAGGCTGAAGTGTGAACTTATAGGATAAATAGACAAGGTTTTTTTCCCTGCGGTGGGGGAGTCCAGAACGAGATGGCATAGATTTAGGGTGAGAGGGGAAAGATATAAAAGGGACCTTAGGGGCAACATTTTCATGCAGAGGGTGATACATGTATGGAATGAGCTGCCAGAGGAAGTGATACAATTACAGCATTGAAAAGGCATCTGGATGGGTATATAAATAGAAAGGGTTTAGAGGGTTATGGGCCAAGTGCTGACAAATGGGACTGGATTAGCTTGGGATATCTGGTCGGCTTGGACAAGGTGGATCAAAGGGTCTGTTTCCATGCTGTACATCTCTATGACACAGTCTAGATGTGATGCAGCAAATAGGGAAAAAAAACCCGAGAGTATACCAACAAGATGAGATTTTACAAAGACAACAAAAGCGCAAAATTCAGAGCTCTGTGTATGGATGCAGTTAGTAATCATAGGAAATAAACAAAGTGATAGCACACATTGAAATATAGAGGAACCTTGATTATCTGAATATCAATTATCCGAAAATCGGATGATTTGAAGAAGATCTCAAAGTTCCCGATAGAAACATTACATCAAAGAAGTGTTTCCAACACTGATTGCATCTTTTGTTTACAGTGATTAAAAATGAACTTGGCTTACTGAAATGCTGCTGACAGCAGTCCTGGACATCGATGGGAGCCCAGGCACTGTCTCCAAATGGCTGACCTCCCACCCTCCCTCTCTCCCCACATTTACCCTGGAGAATTACACAGGGATGTAACCTAAACCCCCCTTCCCCAGATAATCTCTCCAACATTGTCCTGTACAGGGCCAAGAAAAAGTTGCAATAAAAAAGGTGTGTGTGTGTGTATGTGCATGTGTGCGTGAGTATGTGCAAGTGTACTTGAGTGTGTGCGTGCATGTGTGCGTGCGTGCATGTGTGCCTGCATGTGCATGTGTATATGCGCATGCGTGTGTATGTGTAAGTGTACTTGTGTGCATGCGTTTGTATGTGCAAGTGTAATTGTGTGCGTGCATGCGTGTGTGTGTGCATGTGTATATGCATGTGTGTGTGCGTGTGTGTCCATGTGTACTTGCGTGTGTGTGTGCATGTGTGTATGTGCATGTGTGCGTGCGTGTGTATGTGCATGTGTACTTGTGTGTGTGCATGCGTGTGTGTGCATGTGTGTATGTGCATGTGTGCGTGCGGGTGTAAGTGTGTGCGCGCCATTTGGAGACTCACCCCCACTCTCCCAAAGGCAGCAGCAGTCTTACTGTTGGTGACTAGTCTGCCCCCACCGCTCTGCTCCCCCCCCACCCCCACCGCCACCGGGGGTGGGGAGGGAAACAGCTGGGTCAGACTGGGGGCAGGAGTGTGGACAGAGTAGGGGGCGGTGTTGACTGGGTTGGGGAACGGACGTCGGGGGGGGTTTGCAGATGTGGGCACGGGGTAGGGGGCAGATGTGGGGCAGTGTTGGATGGAGTTGGGGGCCAGGGGCAGGCGGGGGGGCAGTGCTGGACAAGGTGGGTGGAGGGACGGGGTTCACGCACAGTGTGATTCTGCCTAGTCTCCTAAACATGGAACGGACTTAACAGAAAACTCTGAGTCCCAGAGGAGACGCATTGGATCAATTAACTGAACAATCGATTATCCGAATGAAATAGTGCCCACTCATCTCATTTGGATAATCAAGGTTCCTCTGTAAATAGACGTGATCTGATAGTCAATATGGAGACATGGCTTCAGGATGACAAAGATTGGGACTTGAACATTGAAAGGTGTATGACATTCATGAAAAAGTAAAAATGAAGAGGTGACATAATTAATCAGGATGGTATTGGTGTAAAACCATGTTTCAGGAAATCAAGACGTAGAATTGGTTTGGTTGAAGACGCGGAATAGTAGGGGAAAGAAATCACTACTGGGATTGGTTAACAGCCTCCTAACAATAACCAGAATATGGGACAAACCATTGAACAAGAAATATTGCTTGTTGTGACAAAGGGATGGCAAAATTGTGGGTGACATTAACTTACATATAAAGTAAAAAAGATGAGAGGAGAAATTCATAGAAACTCTGTATGTATAACAAACTTTGTTTTAATCAGCACCTTCAATAAGCCTACAAAAATCATATGCCACAAATACTGAGAGATTTACAGAATTATGATGTCCAATTTTTAAAAATTTATTTACCTCATTATAAATAAACTTGTTCAATCGAATGGCCATGTGAAATATTAACAGTTGATTCAATTTCTCCTCAAATACCGCGATCTCTACAATGTCCAAGTAGTCAGTTGAGGGTGCGAGTAAGAAGGCTCCCTGCTGCTATGTTTTATTTAAATCATTATTTAAGTGATTCATGCTGTAAATAAAGTAGTGATGTGTTTACTCCCTGCAGTACTTTTCTGTAAACAAGTGTTTTAAACCAGAAAAACTGTGTGGGCACAACAACTGAGCGAGGTGAAGTGAACTGGGATACTAGCATAGGGGATACATCAATAGAGCCACAGTGATAGATACTTAATCGAATATTACAGAATACTCACATTAAGTACATTTCTACTATAAATAAACATGCTAAAAAAAAGGAGAACCCACTGTCAACGGTTAACCAAAGCAGTTATGGAAAGCATCAACTTTACGTGCGCAAAAATGTGAGTTGACAAAAATCAGGCAGATGCAGTATGTTGTGGGAAAAGTTGTTCACGTTGGCAGGAAGAATAAAAGGGAAAAGTATTTTTGAAACAGAGAATTACTTCACGACTCCAAGGTGCAGAGAGAGATTTAGCTGTTCTGTTTCATGAGTCACAAAAAATTAGCACAACATACAGTGTGTCAAGATGGCTAATGGGACATTGTCCTTTATTACCAGAAGAATTGACCACAGAAGTAGGGGTACTATGCCACAGTTATACAGTGCATTCATGTGGGCACACCTAGATCACTGTGTGCAGTTTTGGTCGTCTTATTTAAGGAAGGATGTAAATCCATTGGAGGTAGTTCAGAGGTGGTTTACTTTATTGATTGACAGGATAGGTTGGACAGATTGGGCTCATTTCCACTGGACTTGAAGTCCTGACAAGGTGGTCTTGGAAAAGATATTTCCTGCTGTGAATCAATTTTTAACGAGATGAAAGTGTTAAAATTCATGGTCACCCTTTCTGGGCAGAGGCAGAGAATATTTTTCTCTTGGATGGTTGTGCAGGTTTGGAACACTTGACCTCAGAAGGTGATGGACATGGGGTCATAAAATAATGTTAAGACTGGGGTGGATCATTTCTTGTTAGGCAGGAGCAACAATTGTGATGAGGAGTAGATGGTAATTTGAAATTTGAAACACAACAGATCAGTCATGATCTTCCGGTTCCTTTTCTGTGCTCGAAACAGAATGAAGCAGAAATACTGTAAATGGGAATGTCTTTTTTAAAAATTCATTCATGGAACACAGACAACAATGCCTGTCCTTAGGTGCCCTCGGGAATGTGGTTGTGAGCTGCCTTCTTGAACCGTTGCAGTCCAATTGCTGTGGCTTGACCCACAATTCCCTTAGAGATGGATTGACAAGATTTTGATCCAGCCTTCCTTAATTTAAGTGGGTGGATGGGGTCGGGGGTGGGTGGATGGGGTCGGGGGTGGGTGGATGGGGTCGGGGGTGGGTGGGAGGGTGGGCGGGGTCAGGGGTGGGCGGGCGGGCGTGGGCGGGGTCAGGGGTGGATGGGTGGGCGGGCGTGGGCAGGGTCGGGGTGGGTTGGCGTCGGCGGGGTTGGGGGTGGGTTGGCGTAGGCGGGGTCGGGGGTGGGTGGGTGGGTGGGTTGGCGTCGGCGGGGTCGGGGTGGGTGGGTGGGTGGGTTGGCGTTGGCGTTGGCGTCGGCGGGGTCGGGGGTGGGTGGGTGGGTTGGCGTCGGCGGGGTCGGGGGTGGGTGGGTGGGTTGGCGTCGGCGGGGTCGGGGGTTGGCGTTGGCGTTGGCGTTGGCGTCGGCGGGGTCGGGGGTGGGTGGGTGGGTGGGTTGGCGTCGGCGGGGTCGGGGGTGGGTGGGTGGGTGGGTTGGCGTCGGCGGGGTCGGGGGTGGGTGGGTGGGTGGGTTGGCGTCGGCGGGGTCGGGGGTGGGTGGGTTGGCGTCGGCGGGGTCGGGGGTGGGTGGGTTGGCGTTGGCGTCGGCGGGGTCGGGGGTGGGTGGGTGGGTGGGTGGGTTGGCGTCGGCGGGGTCGGGGGTGGGTGGGTGGGTGGGTTGGCGTCGGCGGGGTCGGGGGTGGGTGGGTGGGTGGGTTGGCGTCGGCGGGGTCGGGGGTGGGTGGGTGGGTGGGTTGGCGTCGGCGGGGTCGGGGGTGGGTGGGTGGGTGGGTTGGCGTCGGCGGGGTCGGGGGTGGGTGGGTGGGTGGGTGGGTTGGCGTCGGCGGGGTCGGGGGTGGGTGGGTGGGTGGGTTGGCGTCGGCGGGGTCGGGGGTGGGTTGGCGTCAGCAGGGTCGGGGGTGGGTGGGTGGGTAGGTTGGCGTCGGCGGGGTCGAGGGTGGGTGGGTGGGTTGGCGTCGGCGGGGTCGGGGGGTGGGTTGGCGTCGGCGGGGTCGGGGGTGGGTGGGTGTGTTGGCGTCGGCGGGGTCGGGGGTGGGTTGGCGTCGGCGGGGTCGGGGGTGGTTGGGTGGCCGGGTTGGCGTCGGCGGGGTCGGGGGTGGGCGGATTGGCGTCGGCGTGGTCGGGGGTGGGTGGGCGGGTGGGTTGTTGTCGGCGGGGTCAGGGGTGGGTGGGCGTCAGCGGGGTCGGGGGTGGGTGGGTGGACGGGCGTCGGCGGGGTCGGGGGTGGGCGAGCCTGGGCATCGGCGGGGTCGGGGGTGGGCGGGCCTGGGCGGGGTCAGGGCTGGGCGGGGGACGGCAGGCGTTGGCGGGGTCGGGAGTGGGCGGGCATTGCCGAGGTCGGGGGTGGGTGGCCGGGGTCGGGGTGGGTGGGTGGGTGGGCGTTGGCGGGATCGGGGGTGGGCGAGCCTGGGCATCGGCGGGGTCGGGGGTGGGCGGGCCTGGGCGGGGTCAGGGCTGGGCGGGGGAGAGCGGGCGTTGGCGGGTTCGGGGGGCTGGCGTCGGCGGGGTCGGGAGTGGGCGGGCATTGGCGAGGTCGGGGGTGGGTGGCCGGGGTCGGGGGTGGGTGGGTGGGTGGGCGTTGGCGGGATCGGGGGTGGGCAGGCGAGCGTTGGCCGGGTCGGGCATCAGCGTGGTCGGTGGTGGGTGGGCGTCGGCGGGGTTGGGGTTGGGTGGGTGGGCGTCGGTGGGGTCGGAGGTGGGTGGGCATCGTCGGGGGTGGGCGGGCGTTGGCGGGGTCGGGGGTGGGTGAGTGGACGGGCGTGGGTCGGTGGGCGTTGGCGTGGTCGAGCATGGGCGGGCGTTGGGTGGCCGGGGTCGGGGGCGGGCGTTGGTGGGGTCGGGGGTGGACGGGCGTTGGCGGGGTGGGTGGGCAGGCGTTGGCGGGGTTGGTGGTGTGTGGGCGTTGGCGGGGTTGGGGGTGTCTGGGTGGGCGGGTGTTGGCGGGTTCAGGAGCGGGCGTTTGCCGGGTCGGGCGTGGGTGGGTGCGTGTGCGGGCGTTGGCGAGGTCGGGGGTGGGCGAGCATTGGCGGGGTCGGGGGTGGGTGGGTGGATGGGCGGGCGTTGGCGGTTTCGGGGGTGGGTGGGTATGTGGGTGGGTGTGCGTTGGCGGGGTCGGGGGTGGGTGCGGTCGGGTGTGGGTGGGGGGGTGATTGCGCGGGGGTGGGCGGGGTTGGGGCGGGGTCGGGTGGGGGTGGGGTCGTGTGGGACTGGGGGGGTGGGCGGGCGGGGGCAGTGTCGGGGGTGGGTGGGTGGGTGGGTGTGCGGGCGCGGGCGGGATCTGGGATTGGTGGGTGGGCGGGCGTGCGGCAGTGTTGGACGGGGTTGGGGGCAGTGGGGCAGGGGCAGTGTTGGACGGGGTTGGGGTTGGGGGCGGGCGGGCGGGGGCAGTGTTGGACGGGGTTGGGGTTGGGGTCGGGCGGGCGGGGGCAGTGTTGGACGGGGTTGGGGTTGGGGGCAGGCGGGCGGGGGCAGTGTTGGACGGGGTTGGGGTTGGGGGCGGACGGGCGGGGGCAGTGTTGGACGGGGTTGGGGTTGGGGGCGGGCGGGCGGGGGCAGTGTTGGACTGGGTTGGGGGCGGGGGAGCGGGGGCAGTGTTGGACGGGGTTGGGGTTGGGGTTGGGGGCGGGCGGG